>NW_027450621.1:15000-24210 GCF_964194025.1 Convolutriloba macropyga | reverse complement strand
TGTTCACTTAAAGGAGTAACGTTCTCTCAAGGGAGGGGATCTAAAAATCTTGATAAAACATTTATTCTATGCAAAATTTGTGCGCAAATTTTGCAAAGTAAAAAGCTGCACTGTAGCAAATTCTATGTGTGTAGCATTATTAGGGAAGTGTTGTTTGATGGCACCTCTCTACTTGATGCACCAAAGAACTACCTTGATGGCTCATGACCGCTGGTAATCTGTCGTCGCTAGTAGTTCGGAACTGAGAACAAATATGTTCGCAAATTACAACAATTATACAGCATATTGCTGAATAAAGCAGAACCGAATAATACTCAGTGACTTTACACCAAGACTGACTAATGTCTGGATTGTATCGTCCTACTCGAGTAAGGCGAAGAAAAGCTAGAAAGATACGCTTTTCACAAAGCAGGCTTAATGCATGCAAACCAAGGAGGAAGGAGTGATGCCCCTCCTTATAATAAGCAGAACCAAATAAAGAACAGACAGCATCATCTGTACAGTGACCAAGAAGAGGTGAAACTTCTGTATGTGAAAAGGCAATTTGAGCGAGATTTATTAGCAGACTAGTATTATGTTGTTTCTAGTAGGCGAAAGCCGAAACATCAACATGTGAAAATCTGATATTAAATCCTCAATCATTTTCCCTAGTATTATACAGCTATGAGTAACCTTAATTGGACACGGCAATTATTGCTGACCGGTGAAACTTTCGCATGGGAAAGACACACACACTTCTTGACAAAGCAATAAGTATTATGCTGTTTCTAGTACGCGAAAGCAGAAACATCAGCATGTGAAAGTTGTGAAGTTGAAGAATTTTTGTGTTGAGTACGATGTTGTTACTAGTAACCATGTCGACAGCTGAGAACTGTTCTCTAACCAATAGAAGGTGAAACTTCTGTATGTGAAAAGGCAATTTGAGCGAGATTTCTTAGCAGACTAGTATTATGTTGTTTCTAGTAGGCGAAAGCCGAAACATCAACATGTGAAAATCTGATATTAAATCCTCAATCATTTTCCCTAGTATTATACAGCTACTAGTAGCCGTAATTGGTCAGGGAAACATTGTTGACCGGTGAAACTTCACATGGGAAAGACACACAAATTACTTGACAAAACAATAAGTATTATGCTGTTTCTAGTATGCGAAAGCAGAAACATCAGCATGTGAAAGTTGTGAAGTTGAAAAGTTTTTGTGTTGAGTACGGTGTTGTTACTAGTAACCATGTCGACAGCTGGAAAGCTGTTCTCTAACCAATAAAAGGTAAAACTTCTGTATCTGAAGAGGCGGCGTGATTGAGATTTTTAACAGACTAGTATTATGTTGTTTCTAGTAGGCGAGAGCCGAAACATCGACATGTGAACATCTGGTTTTTAAATCATGAGTCAATTCTCCCTAGTATGATACAGTTGTTAGCCGGTATTGGTAACAGTAGAACAGAGATTTGGAGGGCAAAACCTGCTCATGGGAAATGCTCACAGAGCGCTATCTACCAGTACACATAGTATTATGCTGTTTCTAGTACGCGCGAGCCGAAACATCAGCATGTGAAATGTGTAATCGTGGGTAACTCTAAGTGTGTAGAGTACTGTGTAGTAACTAGTAGCCATGCCAAAGCATGCATTGAAACTCTTCGTGATTTAAAAAGCTCAAAGCAAGATTGACGAGGCCGCAAGGCTATGTCTTTCTAAATTCGAACAAATCGAAAGATTGTTCAAAGTACAATTAAAACTGATTGATCCTGTCAGTTGCCATATGCTTGTCTGAAAGACTAAGCCATGCATGTGCAAGCGAAGCTTGAAAAAGTGGAACCGCGAATGGCTCATTAAATCAGTTACTATCTATTAGTTGATTTGCAAGCTAAATGAATAACTGCGGTAACCCTGCAGCTAATGCATGCTGATTGTCCGACACTGTCGGAGACTTTTACAAGACTACACCGGGTGATTTGCTAAGTACAGACACATCCCGTGATGAGTCCTAGTAACTGAAAGATCCCAGATAGCTTCGGCTTGGGGACGGAACTTCCGAATTTCTGACCTATCAACCTATGATGGTAGTGTAACGGACTACCATGGTTGTGACGGGTAACGGGGAATCAGGGTTCGATTCCGGAGAGGGAGCCTTAGAAACGGCTACCACATCCAAGGAAGGCAGCAGGCACGCAAATTACCCACTCTCCGCACGAGGAGGTAGTGACTAGAAATAATGATATGAACCTTTATGGTTTGTAATCAGAATGGAATGGACTTAAAAGCTCCATTGATGAACGAGTAGAGGGCAAGTCTGGTGCCAGCAGCCGCGGTAATACCAGCCTCTACAAGCGTATGCAATAGTTGCTGCGTTTAAAAAGCTCATAGTTGGATCTGTTTGAGTAGAACGGCAACATGGTCTTCAGTTAAATCTGTTGACTCGTTCCGCTCATCCTTCGCATCGAAGAAATAGTTTGCACTTAAATGTGACGAACTGTGGAAACGGTGTTTTCACCCTGAGAAAATTAGAGTGTTCAAAGCATCCTTTGGGATCGAATAATAAAGCATGGAATAATGGAGAATGACCCGCTACTCGATTGATGCCGGTTGGCTGAGTGCGGTAATGATTGAAAGGAACAGACGGGGGCATTTGTATTGCTACGTTAGAGGTGAAATTCTTGGATCGTGGCAAGACAAACTACTGCGAAAGCATTTGCCAAGAATGTTTTCATTAATCAAGAACGAAAGTCAGAGTATTGAAGAGGATTAGATACCCTCGTAATTCTGACCATAAAACTATACCAACCTACAATTTGTCAAAGTCGATCTTGACTTGGCAAGAGATTAACCGGGAAACCAAAGTTTATTGGTTCCGGGGGAAGTATGGTTGCAAAATCGAAACTTAAAGGAATTGACGGAAGGGCACCACCAGGAGTGGAGCCTGCGGCTTAATTTGACTCAACACGGGAAAACTCACCCGGTCCAGACATCTTAAGGATTGACAGATTGAATATCTTTCATGATTATATGGGCGGTGGTGCATGGCCGTTCTTAGTTAGTGGAGTGATCTGTCTGGTTAATTCCGATAACGAACGAGATCTTCTCCATCTAAATAATGAAATTCACTATATGTGAATTCAAACACTTCTTAGAGGAACTATGCGGAATTAAATACCGCAGATGAAGTGAGGCTATAACAGGTCTGTGATGCCCTTAGATGTTCTGGACTGCACGCGCGCTACACTGTGTACTTTTAGATTGAGTACTCAGCCCTTGGTCCGAAATGGACTGGGCAATCAGAGAAAAGTACAGCGCTTCAAGGGGATCGTCTGTTGTAACTTGCAGACGTGAACCAGGAATTCCTGGTACTTATGAGTCAACAACTCATAGGGATTACGTCCCTGCCCTTTGTACACACCGCCCGTCGCTACTACTGATTGGATAGTTAAGCAAGAATTGCAAATTCCTACTGTTGGGACTTCGGTCTCCGGCAACGGGATGAAGCGGATCGAGCTTAATTGTCTAGAGGAAGTAAAAGTCGTAACAAGGTTTCCGTAGGGGAACCTGCGGAAGGATCAGTGATTGATTCCTTCGGGCATGGCTGCTGGTAGAGGCCATGTCTGTAGTGCGCATGACGCTCTGTCGCTAGAGATTGCTTGGCAACCAATCTCGAATTATGTATCGAGCTCAAAAACTACTTGTGTGGATACATAGTTCAGCAGTCATGGCAAGGGACTGCTTAAAGGGAGACTAGTTAGCAAAAGCAGCCTAGCAGAACTGCAGCTATCTAGATCTCAGAAGCTGGGTTATAGAAGCCCAGCTATAGACTTGTGAATGAGAAAGGCCTAAAAAGGTCCACAAGTCGCGTGGTTAGAACCGACACGCAAAAATCCCAGCGAGTGACAGAGCGTTGCGCTGTTCAGTGGGAAAGAGTTGAGCTACTCGGGGCGCCCACTGAACTTGCTCCGAGCCAAAGGCTCGAAAAAACACAGCTTAGCCTCAGATCCTTTACATAGAAGGCTAGCTAAAATAAACTTACCTTGGACGAGGGTAAAGTTTAGTCAGTTCTTAGGGGAGAGTAATCCACAGCTTCTCGCCCTCTGAACATTCTCCCAGATATGTAGGTCTGGGAGAGTCTCCTCCTGTTCTTCGGAATCTGGAGGTAGACAAAGACAGTACGATACGATCTTGCATCGGGATGACTAACCGATAATGATCATAATCTGACAATTTTTCCGGCTTGAGGCACCGGAGTCAGATTAAAGACACATACTGAACTAAAGGCGTATGTGCAAAGCTTGTCGGAGTGTAGAGAGTCAAGCTGAGTTGACTCGTCACGTGGTGATGACAACAGCCATGTGCAAAACACTCACAACTTTATCGTCTATGTGGAAAAGGTTGCTAACAGCGCTCTCTATGAGAGGCCCTCGCATATAACTATACGAGGAAAAGGCGATAGAGTTGTTTGAATGTGGGGCAGGTTCATCGACAAGCTAAGTTGATCACATTCTTGTTGTGGCATCCTACTAGAATTGGTCACGGTCTGCACCAACTCTCCCCAAGTTGGCCAGACTTAAAACTAGAAATAAGGTTTGCAGCTATGTGAACCTAGAAACTGTAAAGGAGTTGAAAGAACTTAAAGGAATTGAAAGAGGCCTTGAGGTATATCCTCTTGGTAAAGACCCACAAAAGCTCACAAAAGTGGCTTCGAAGGGCAAAACTGGTTCATCCAAAACAATTGGAGAGCTTAAAGCAGAACCAATTCGAATGAAACACTATTGGTGAAACTTCATCATGAGAAACGTCACAAGCTGATCACGCTCTATGATATGACTAGTATTATGTTGCTTCTAGTAGGCTAAGCGCAAGCCGAAACATCAACATGTGAAAGTCGTAGAATTTTGCAATCAAACTGTGGCTAGTACTGTGATGTTACTAGTAACCTGGTGTTCCGTCATATGGCCAAGAGAGCATTTGAAGGCGAAACTTCTGCATGGGAAAGCTGCATCATGATCAAAATTTTATATCGAGTATTATGTTGACGTTAGTAGGCCTTGGCCGAAAACGCAGCATGTGAAAGGTATAGATAAAAGTTATTGTTGCAGTCAGTACTGTGTAGTTACTAGTAGCTGGATTTAAGCTCAAAATGAGACACTGTTGGTGAAACTTCATCATGAGAATGTCACAAGCTGATCAAGCTCTATGATATGACTAGTATTATGTTGCTTCTAGTAGGCTAAGCGCAAGCCGAAACATCAACATGTGAAAGTCGTAGAATTTTGCGATCAAATTGTGGCTAGTACTGTGATGTTACTAGTAACCTTGTGTTACGTCATATGGCCAAGAGAGCATTTGAAGGCGAAACTTCTGCATGGGGAAGCTGCATCATGAACAAAAGTTTATATCGAGTATTATGTTGACATTAGTAGGCCCTGGCCGAAAGCGCAGCATGTGAAAGGTATAGATAAAAGTTATCGTTGCAGTCAGTACTGTGTAGTTACTAGTAGCTGGATTTAAGCTCGAAATGAGACACTGTTGGTGAAACTTCATCATGAGAACGTCACAAGCTGATCACGCTCCATGATATGACTAGTATTATGTTGCTTCTAGTAGGCTAAGCGCAAGCCGAAACATCAACATGTGAAAGTCGTAGAATTTTGCGATCAAATTGTGGCTAGTACTGTGATGTTACTAGTAACCTTGTGTTACGTCATATGGCCAAGAGAGCATTTGAAGGCGAAACTTCTGCATGGGGAAGCTGCATCATGAACAAAAGTTTATATCGAGTATTATGTTGACGTTAGTAGGCCCTGGCCGAAAGCGCAGCATGTGAAAGGTATAGATAAAAGTTAGCGTTGCAGTCAGTACTGTGTAGTTACTAGTAGCTGGATTTAAGCTCGAAATGAGACACTGTTGGTGAAACTTCATCATGAGAACGTCACAAGCTGATCACGCTCTATGATATGACTAGTATTATGTTGCTTCTAGTAGGCTAAGCGCAAGCCGAAACATCAACATGTGAAAGTCGTAGAATTTTGCAATCAAACTGTGGCTAGTACTGTGATGTTACTAGTAACCTTTTCTTACGTCATATGGCCAAGAGAGCATTTGAAGGCGAAACTTCTGCATGGGGAAGCTGCATCATGAACAAAAGTTTATATCGAGTATTATGTTGACGTTAGTAGGCCCTGGCCGAAAGCGCAGCATGTGAAAGGTATAGATAAAAGTTATCGTTGCAGTCAGTACTGTGTAGTTACTAGTAGCTGGATTTAAGCTCGAAGTGAGACACTGTTGGTGAAACTTCATCATGAGAACGTCACAAGCTGATCACGCTCTATGATATGACTAGTATTATGTTGCTTATAGTAGGCTAAGCGCAAGCCGAAACATCAACATGTGAAAGTCGTAGAATTTTGCGATCAAATTGTGGCTAGTACTGTGATGTTACTAGTAACCTTGTGTTACGTCATATGGCCAAGAGAGCATTTGAAGGCGAAACTTCTGCATGGGGAAGCTGCATCATGAACAAAAGTTTATATCGAGTATTATGTTGACGTTAGTAGGCCCTGGCCGAAAGCGCAGCATGTGAAAGGTATAGATAAAAGTTAGCGTTGCAGTCAGTACTGTGTAGTTACTAGTAGCTGGATTTAAGCTCGAAATGAGACACTGTTGGTGAAACTTCATCATGAGAACGTCACAAGCTGATCACGCTCTATGATATGACTAGTATTATGTTGCTTCTAGTAGGCTAAGCGCAAGCCGAAACATCAACATGTGAAAGTCGTAGAATTTTGCAATCAAACTGTGGCTAGTACTGTGATGTTACTAGTAACCTTTTCTTACGTCATATGGCCAAGAGAGCATTTGAAGGCGAAACTTCTGCATGGGGAAGCTGCATCATGAACAAAAGTTTATATCGAGTATTATGTTGACGTTAGTAGGCCCTGGCCGAAAGCGCAGCATGTGAAAGGTATAGATAAAAGTTATCGTTGCAGTCAGTACTGTGTAGTTACTAGTAGCTGGATTTAAGCTCGAAGTGAGACACTGTTGGTGAAACTTCATCATGAGAACGTCACAAGCTGATCACGCTCTATGATATGACTAGTATTATGTTGCTTATAGTAGGCTAAGCGCAAGCCGAAACATCAACATGTGAAAGTCGTAGAATTTTGCGATCAAACTGTGGCTAGTACTTTGATGATGCTTGTAGCCAACCGAATTGGTTGAAAAGCCCAATAAGTAAGCTAACTTGGGAGAGCTTGTTGGAAACCAAATGCTACTAGATTGGTCCAAATACATCCTTCAACAGGGGATCACTTGGCTCGCTTTACGAAGAGGAGCACAGCTATATGTGTTAATTCGGTATGAATCGCAAGATTTGTTTACCGACCTCTCTAACGCAAAAGGCGGTCTCGGCTTCGGCTGTTGACTGCGTCCGATTCAGGGTTATATAACTCTCGATTGAACACATTGATGTTCTATTGTTGGTGCTTCCAATAAAATTGGAACACTTAAAGCAGAACCGATTCAAATAATAGCATTCTGATCAATGATTGCATTCCTTGATCAAGAACTGCTGGAGTCATTGTGATGGCGAATTTTCTTCATAAGAAAATTGCAAAGAGACGGAACTTAATGAGACTAGTATTATGTTGTTTCTAGTAAGCGGAAGCTGAAACAGCAACATGTGAAAATCAAGTTTTGTTCAATGATCTCGAGGCGATAAGTACTATGAAGCAACTAGTAGCCTAAGCATGACTCAGATTTGAGACAGTCAAAAAGACTGGCGAAACTTCTTCACATGAAAGTTACATAGAGAACTACAAATGTATACAGCGAGTATTATGTTGTTTCTAGTAGGCGAAAGCTGAAACATCAACATGTGAAAGTTGTCTGCAAACTGTAGAACGATATGTGATTAGTACTGTGCTGTTACTAGTAGCCAGTCTGACTGTAGAAGCCAAGACAAAGGGAAACTAATGCATCTGAAAAGGACAAGTTATGGAAAGGTATGCACGATAAGTATTATGTTGTTTCTAGTAAGCGGCAGCTGAAACATCAACATGTGAACGTCGTTGTGTACAGTAACCTAGAACTATATAGTCCTTAGTAACGTGCATTTACTAGTACCTGTAATTGGTATTCAGACTCAGGCAGTTTGGAATAGTTTGGCAAAGATGCACCAGAGAAAACTGGGATTTGATACAGAAATTGTTGAATACAAGTATTATGCTGCTTCTAGTAGGTTGAATCCGAAACATCAGCATGTGAAAATTGAAAACATTTCTGGTTCGAATTGTCACAAGTATTTGGTGATCTGAGTAGCCAAACTCACTACAACGCCAATTGAAGGCAAAAATTCTCAACGGGAAAAGCTATTCTCATTGAATGAGCTAACAAGACGAGTATTATGTTGCTTCTAGTAGGCGAAAGCCAAAACATCAACATGTGAAAGTCTTGCTGAACAAATTTAATGTTGTTGAGCTCAGTACCGTGTGAATTAGTAGCCATAATTGGCGAGCGAAAATTGAACTGGCGAAACTTCGTCTTTGGAAAATTGCAGATGCCGAGCACTTATTTTGCAACGAGTATTATGTTGACTGTAGTAAGCGAAAGCCGAAACAGCAACATGTGAAAGCTGTTGAAATTTGTGGTCATTTTGCAATAAGTACAAGGAGTGTAACTAGTAGCCAGGTCAAAATTTGGGATAAGAATGAGCAAAAATTCTGCATGAGAACAGTTGAAATTATGAAACTAAATTACAAAGACTAGTATTATGTTGTTTCGAGTACGCGAAAGCGGAAACATCAACATGTGAACGTTTGTAACGAAGTTTCGTTAATTTTCAGCCTAGTACTGAGCAAGAACGAGTAGCCTCATCTCCAATCCCACGCAAAATGTAGTGAAATATGTGAGTGAACCTTATTCACGGTGAGGGTTTCCCGAGGTCTGTATTGCAGCGAGTATTATGTTGCTTCTAGTAAGCGAAAGCTGAAACAACAACATTTGAAAGTTGGAATTAATGACTGAATGGAAACTTCGACCTGTGTTTGATAGTAGTAGCGAACAAAACTGCTGAATCGGTTTCTGTCTCATATTGGTCAGTGAACCAATTAAGAGACAATCAACTACATAACCTGAATTGGGCGAGAGAACCCCCTTAACTTAAGCATATCAGTAAGGGGAGGAAAAGAAATCAACTGAGAATCCCTTAGTAATGGCGAATGAACAGGG
>NW_027450621.1:0-10000 GCF_964194025.1 Convolutriloba macropyga | reverse complement strand
ACAGTGGCAGCCAATCAGAGTGCGAGAAAAGCGCTCCCAAATGGCCTAACAGTGGCAGCCAATCAGAGTGCGAGAAAAGCGCTCCCAAATGGCCTAACAGTGGCAGCCAATCAGAGTGCGAGAAAAGCGCTCCCAAATGGCCTAACAGTGGCAGCCAATCAGAGTGCGAGAAAAGCGCTCCCAAATGGCCTAACAGTGGCAGCCAATCAGAGTGCGAGAAAAGCGCTCCCAAATGGCCTAACAGTGGCAGCCAATCAGAGTGCGAGAAAAGCGCTCCCAAATGGCCTAACAGTGGCAGCCAATCAGAGTGCGAGAAAAGCGCTCCCAAATGGCCTAACAGTGGCAGCCAATCAGAGTGCGAGAAAAGCGCTCCCAAATGGCCTAACAGTGGCAGCCAATCAGAGTGCGAGAAAAGCGCTCCCAAATGGCCTAACAGTGGCAGCCAATCAGAGTGCGAGAAAAGCGCTCCCAAATGGCCTAACAGTGGCAGCCAATCAGAGTGCGAGAAAAGCGCTCCCAAATGGCCTAACAGTGGCAGCCAATCAGAGTGCGAGAAAAGCGCTCCCAAATGGCCTAACAGTGGCAGCCAATCAGAGTGCGAGAAAAGCGCTCCCAAATGGCCTAACAGTGGCAGCCAATCAGAGTGCGAGAAAAGCGCTCCCAAATGGCCTAACAGTGGCAGCCAATCAGAGTGCGAGAAAAGCGCTCCCAAATGGCCTAACAGTGGCAGCCAATCAGAGTGCGAGAAAAGCGCTCCCAAATGGCCTAACAGTGGCAGCCAATCAGAGTGCGAGAAAAGCGCTCCCAAATGGCCTAACAGTGGCAGCCAATCAGAGTGCGAGAAAAGCGCTCCCAAATGGCCTAACAGTGGCAGCCAATCAGAGTGCGAGAAAAGCGCTCCCAAATGGCCTAACAGTGGCAGCCAATCAGAGTGCGAGAAAAGCGCTCCCAAATGGCCTAACAGTGGCAGCCAATCAGAGTGCGAGAAAAGCGCTCCCAAATGGCCTAACAGTGGCAGCCAATCAGAGTGCGAGAAAAGCGCTCCCAAATGGCCTAACAGTGGCAGCCAATCAGAGTGCGAGAAAAGCGCTCCCAAATGGCCTAACAGTGGCAGCCAATCAGAGTGCGAGAAAAGCGCTCCCAAATGGCCTAACAGTGGCAGCCAATCAGAGTGCGAGAAAAGCGCTCCCAAATGGCCTAACAGTGGCAGCCAATCAGAGTGCGAGAAAAGCGCTCCCAAATGGCCTAACAGTGGCAGCCAATCAGAGTGCGAGAAAAGCGCTCCCAAATGGCCTAACAGTGGCAGCCAATCAGAGTGCGAGAAAAGCGCTCCCAAATGGCCTAACAGTGGCAGCCAATCAGAGTGCGAGAAAAGCGCTCCCAAATGGCCTAACAGTGGCAGCCAATCAGAGTGCGAGAAAAGCGCTCCCAAATGGCCTAACAGTGGCAGCCAATCAGAGTGCGAGAAAAGCGCTCCCAAATGGCCTAACAGTGGCAGCCAATCAGAGTGCGAGAAAAGCGCTCCCAAATGGCCTAACAGTGGCAGCCAATCAGAGTGCGAGAAAAGCGCTCCCAAATGGCCTAACAGTGGCAGCCAATCAGAGTGCGAGAAAAGCGCTCCCAAATGGCCTAACAGTGGCAGCCAATCAGAGTGCGAGAAAAGCGCTCCCAAATGGCCTAACAGTGGCAGCCAGCTAGAGCTAGCTTAAGTTAGCTTGGGTTAGCTTGAGTTAGCTTTAATTAGCTTTAATTAGCTTAAGCTAGCTTAAGTTAGCTTGGGTTAGCTTGAGTTAGCTTGAGCTAGCTTGAGTTAGCTTGAATTAGCTTGAGTTAGCTTGAATTAGCTTGAGTTAGCTTGAGTTAGCTTGAATTAGCTTGAGTTAGCTTGAGTTAGCTCGGGTTAGCTTGAGTTTGACTTCATTAACCCAAGTTAGCTTGGGTTAACTTCATTAAGTTAGCTTGAACTAGCTTGAGTTAGCTTGAGTTAGCTTGAGTTAGCTTGAGTTAGCTTGAGTTAGCTTGTCTTAGCTTTAGCTAGCTTGAGTTAGCTTGAACTAGCTTTAGCTACCTTGAGTTAGCTTGAGTTAGCTCGGGTTAGCTTGAGTTAGCTTGAGTTAGCTTGAGTTAGCTTTAGCTAGCTTGAGTTAGCTTGAGTTAGCTTGAGTTAGCTTGAGTTAGCTTGAATTAGCTTGAGTTAGCTTGAGTTAGCTTTAGCTAGCTTGGGTTAGCTTGAGCTAGCTTGAGTTAGCTCGGGTTAGCTTGAGTTAGCTTGAGTTAGCTTTAGCTAGCTTGAGTTAGCTTGAGTTAGCTTGAGTTAGCTTGAGTTAGCTTTAGCTAGCTTGAGTTAGCTTGAACTAGCTTGAGTTAGCTTGAGCTAGCTTGAGTTAGCTTGAGTTAGCTTGAGTTAGCTTTAGCTAGCTTGAGTTAGCTTGAACTAGCTTTAGTTAGCTTGAGTTAGCTTGAGTTAGCTTGAGTTAGCTTGAGTTAGCTTGTCTTAGCTTTAGCTAGCTTGAGTTAGCTTGAACTAGCTTTAGCTACCTTGAGTTAGCTTGAGTTAGCTCGGGTTAGCTTGAGTTAGCTTGAGTTAGCTTGAGTTAGCTTTAGCTAGCTTGAGTTAGCTTGAGTTAGCTTGAGTTAGCTTGAACTAGCTTGAGTTAGCTTGAGTTAGCTTGAGTTAGCTTGAGTTAGCTTGAGTTAGCTTGAGTTAGCTTGTCTTAGCTTTAGCTAGCTTGAGTTAGCTTGAACTAGCTTTAGCTACCTTGAGTTAGCTTGAGTTAGCTCGGGTTAGCTTGAGTTAGCTTGAGTTAGCTTGAGTTAGCTTTAGCTAGCTTGAGTTAGCTTGAGTTAGCTTGAGTTAGCTTGAGTTAGCTTGAATTAGCTTGAGTTAGCTTGAGTTAGCTTTAGCTAGCTTGGGTTAGCTTGAGCTAGCTTGAGTTAGCTCGGGTTAGCTTGAGTTAGCTTGAGTTAGCTTTAGCTAGCTTGAGTTAGCTTGAGTTAGCTTGAGTTAGCTTGAGTTAGCTTTAGCTAGCTTGAGTTAGCTTGAACTAGCTTGAGTTAGCTTGAGCTAGCTTGAGTTAGCTTGAGTTAGCTTGAGTTAGCTTTAGCTAGCTTGAGTTAGCTTGAACTAGCTTTAGTTAGCTTGAGTTAGCTTGAGTTAGCTTGAGTTAGCTTGAGTTAGCTTGTCTTAGCTTTAGCTAGCTTGAGTTAGCTTGAACTAGCTTTAGCTACCTTGAGTTAGCTTGAGTTAGCTCGGGTTAGCTTGAGTTAGCTTGAGTTAGCTTGAGTTAGCTTTAGCTAGCTTGAGTTAGCTTGAGTTAGCTTGAGTTAGCTTGAACTAGCTTGAGTTAGCTTGAGTTAGCTTGAGTTAGCTTGAGTTAGCTTGAGTTAGCTTGAGTTAGCTTGTCTTAGCTTTAGCTAGCTTGAGTTAGCTTGAACTAGCTTTAGCTACCTTGAGTTAGCTTGAGTTAGCTCGGGTTAGCTTGAGTTAGCTTGAGTTAGCTTGAGTTAGCTTTAGCTAGCTTGAGTTAGCTTGAGTTAGCTTGAGTTAGCTTGAGTTAGCTTGAATTAGCTTGAGTTAGCTTGAGTTAGCTTTAGCTAGCTTGGGTTAGCTTGAGCTAGCTTGAGTTAGCTCGGGTTAGCTTGAGTTAGCTTGAGTTAGCTTTAGCTAGCTTGAGTTAGCTTGAGTTAGCTTGAGTTAGCTTGAGTTAGCTTTAGCTAGCTTGAGTTAGCTTGAACTAGCTTGAGTTAGCTTGAGCTAGCTTGAGTTAGCTTGAGTTAGCTTGAGTTAGCTTTAGCTAGCTTGAGTTAGCTTGAACTAGCTTGAGTTAGCTTGAGTTAGCTTGAGTTAGCTTGTCTTAGCTTTAGCTAGCTTGAGCTAGCTTGAACTAGCTTTAGCTACCTTGAGTTAGCTTGAGTTAGCTCGGGTTAGCTTGAGTTAGCTTGAGTTAGCTTGAGTTAGCTTTAGCTAGCTTGAGTTAGCTTGAGTTAGCTTGAGTTAGCTTGAACTAGCTTGAGTTAGCTTGAGTTAGCTTGAGTTAGCTTGAGTTAGCTTGAGTTAGCTTGTCTTAGCTTTAGCTAGCTTGAGTTAGCTTGAACTAGCTTTAGCTACCTTGAGTTAGCTTGAGTTAGCTCGGGTTAGCTTGAGTTAGCTTGAGTTAGCTTGAGTTAGCTTTAGCTAGCTTGAGTTAGCTTGAGTTAGCTTGAGTTAGCTTGAGTTAGCTTGAATTAGCTTGAGTTAGCTTGAGTTAGCTTTAGCTAGCTTGGGTTAGCTTGAGCTAGCTTGAGTTAGCTCGGGTTAGCTTGAGTTAGCTTGAGTTAGCTTTAGCTAGCTTGAGTTAGCTTGAGTTAGCTTGAGTTAGCTTGAGTTAGCTTTAGCTAGCTTGAGTTAGCTTGAACTAGCTTGAGTTAGCTTGAGCTAGCTTGAGTTAGCTTGAGTTAGCTTGAGTTAGCTTTAGCTAGCTTGAGTTAGCTTGAACTAGCTTGAGTTAGCTTGAGCTAGCTTGAGTTAGCTTGAGTTAGCTTGAGTTAGCTTTAGCTAGCTTGAGTTAGCTTGAACTAGCTTGAGTTAGCTTGAGTTAGCTTGAGTTAGCTTGAGTTAGCTTGTCTTAGCTTTAGCTAGCTTGAGCTAGCTTGAACTAGCTTTAGCTACCTTGAGTTAGCTTGAGTTAGCTCGGGTTAGCTTGAGTTAGCTTGAGTTAGCTTGAGTTAGCTTGAGCTAGCTTGAGTTAGCTTGAGTTAGCTTGAGTTAGCTTTAGCTAGCTTGAGTTAGCTTGAACTAGCTTGAGTTAGCTTGAGCTAGCTTGAGTTAGCTTGAGTTAGCTTGAGTTAGCTTTAGCTAGCTTGAGTTAGCTTGAACTAGCTTGAGTTAGCTTGAGTTAGCTTGAGTTAGCTTGAGTTAGCTTGTCTTAGCTTTAGCTAGCTTGAGCTAGCTTGAACTAGCTTTAGCTACCTTGAGTTAGCTTGAGTTAGCTCGGGTTAGCTTGAGTTAGCTTGAGTTAGCTTGAGTTAGCTTTAGCTAGCTTGAGTTAGCTTGAGTTAGCTTGAGTTAGCTTGAACTAGCTTGAGTTAGCTTGAGTTAGCTTGAGTTAGCTTGAGTTAGCTTGAGTTAGCTTGAGTTAGCTTGTCTTAGCTTTAGCTAGCTTGAGTTAGCTTGAACTAGCTTTAGCTACCTTGAGTTAGCTTGAGTTAGCTCGGGTTAGCTTGAGTTAGCTTGAGTTAGCTTGAGTTAGCTTTAGCTAGCTTGAGTTAGCTTGAGTTAGCTTGAGTTAGCTTGAGTTAGCTTGAATTAGCTTGAGTTAGCTTGAGTTAGCTTTAGCTAGCTTGGGTTAGCTTGAGCTAGCTTGAGTTAGCTCGGGTTAGCTTGAGTTAGCTTGAGTTAGCTTTAGCTAGCTTGAGTTAGCTTGAGTTAGCTTGAGTTAGCTTGAGTTAGCTTTAGCTAGCTTGAGTTAGCTTGAACTAGCTTGAGTTAGCTTGAGCTAGCTTGAGTTAGCTTGAGTTAGCTTGAGTTAGCTTTAGCTAGCTTGAGTTAGCTTGAACTAGCTTTAGTTAGCTTGAGTTAGCTTGAGTTAGCTTGAGTTAGCTTGAGTTAGCTTGTCTTAGCTTTAGCTAGCTTGAGTTAGCTTGAACTAGCTTTAGCTACCTTGAGTTAGCTTGAGTTAGCTCGGGTTAGCTTGAGTTAGCTTGAGTTAGCTTGAGTTAGCTTTAGCTAGCTTGAGTTAGCTTGAGTTAGCTTGAGTTAGCTTGAGTTAGCTTGAGTTAGCTTGAGTTAGCTTGTCTTAGCTTTAGCTAGCTTGAGTTAGCTTGAACTAGCTTTAGCTACCTTGAGTTAGCTTGAGTTAGCTCGGGTTAGCTTGAGTTAGCTTGAGTTAGCTTGAGTTAGCTTTAGCTAGCTTGAGTTAGCTTGAGTTAGCTTGAGTTAGCTTGAGTTAGCTTGAATTAGCTTGAGTTAGCTTGAGTTAGCTTTAGCTAGCTTGGGTTAGCTTGAGCTAGCTTGAGTTAGCTCGGGTTAGCTTGAGTTAGCTTGAGTTAGCTTTAGCTAGCTTGAGTTAGCTTGAGTTAGCTTGAGTTAGCTTGAGTTAGCTTTAGCTAGCTTGAGTTAGCTTGAACTAGCTTGAGTTAGCTTGAGCTAGCTTGAGTTAGCTTGAGTTAGCTTGAGTTAGCTTTAGCTAGCTTGAGTTAGCTTGAACTAGCTTTAGTTAGCTTGAGTTAGCTTGAGTTAGCTTTAGCTAGCTTGGGTTAGCTTGAGCTAGCTTGAGTTAGCTCGGGTTAGCTTGAGTTAGCTTGAGTTAGCTTTAGCTAGCTTGAGTTAGCTTGAGTTAGCTTGAGTTAGCTTGAGTTAGCTTTAGCTAGCTTGAGTTAGCTTGAACTAGCTTGAGTTAGCTTGAGCTAGCTTGAGTTAGCTTGAGTTAGCTTGAGTTAGCTTTAGCTAGCTTGAGTTAGCTTGAACTAGCTTTAGTTAGCTTGAGTTAGCTTGAGTTAGCTTGAGTTAGCTTGAGTTAGCTTGTCTTAGCTTTAGCTAGCTTGAGTTAGCTTGAACTAGCTTTAGCTACCTTGAGTTAGCTTGAGTTAGCTCGGGTTAGCTTGAGTTAGCTTGAGTTAGCTTGAGTTAGCTTTAGCTAGCTTGAGTTAGCTTGAGTTAGCTTGAGTTAGCTTGAGTTAGCTTGAGTTAGCTTGAGTTAGCTTGTCTTAGCTTTAGCTAGCTTGAGTTAGCTTGAACTAGCTTTAGCTACCTTGAGTTAGCTTGAGTTAGCTCGGGTTAGCTTGAGTTAGCTTGAGTTAGCTTGAGTTAGCTTTAGCTAGCTTGAGTTAGCTTGAGTTAGCTTGAGTTAGCTTGAGTTAGCTTGAATTAGCTTGAGTTAGCTTGAGTTAGCTTTAGCTAGCTTGGGTTAGCTTGAGCTAGCTTGAGTTAGCTCGGGTTAGCTTGAGTTAGCTTGAGTTAGCTTTAGCTAGCTTGAGTTAGCTTGAGTTAGCTTGAGTTAGCTTGAGTTAGCTTTAGCTAGCTTGAGTTAGCTTGAACTAGCTTGAGTTAGCTTGAGCTAGCTTGAGTTAGCTTGAGTTAGCTTGAGTTAGCTTTAGCTAGCTTGAGTTAGCTTGAACTAGCTTGAGTTAGCTTGAGTTAGCTTGAGTTAGCTTGTCTTAGCTTTAGCTAGCTTGAGCTAGCTTGAACTAGCTTTAGCTACCTTGAGTTAGCTTGAGTTAGCTCGGGTTAGCTTGAGTTAGCTTGAGTTAGCTTGAGTTAGCTTTAGCTAGCTTGAGTTAGCTTGAGTTAGCTTGAGTTAGCTTGAACTAGCTTGAGTTAGCTTGAGTTAGCTTGAGTTAGCTTGAGTTAGCTTGAGTTAGCTTGTCTTAGCTTTAGCTAGCTTGAGTTAGCTTGAACTAGCTTTAGCTACCTTGAGTTAGCTTGAGTTAGCTCGGGTTAGCTTGAGTTAGCTTGAGTTAGCTTGAGTTAGCTTTAGCTAGCTTGAGTTAGCTTGAGTTAGCTTGAGTTAGCTTGAGTTAGCTTGAATTAGCTTGAGTTAGCTTGAGTTAGCTTTAGCTAGCTTGGGTTAGCTTGAGCTAGCTTGAGTTAGCTCGGGTTAGCTTGAGTTAGCTTGAGTTAGCTTTAGCTAGCTTGAGTTAGCTTGAGTTAGCTTGAGTTAGCTTGAGTTAGCTTTAGCTAGCTTGAGTTAGCTTGAACTAGCTTGAGTTAGCTTGAGCTAGCTTGAGTTAGCTTGAGTTAGCTTGAGTTAGCTTTAGCTAGCTTGAGTTAGCTTGAACTAGCTTGAGTTAGCTTGAGCTAGCTTGAGTTAGCTTGAGTTAGCTTGAGTTAGCTTTAGCTAGCTTGAGTTAGCTTGAACTAGCTTGAGTTAGCTTGAGTTAGCTTGAGTTAGCTTGAGTTAGCTTGTCTTAGCTTTAGCTAGCTTGAGCTAGCTTGAACTAGCTTTAGCTACCTTGAGTTAGCTTGAGTTAGCTCGGGTTAGCTTGAGTTAGCTTGAGTTAGCTTGAGTTAGCTTGAGCTAGCTTGAGTTAGCTTGAGTTAGCTTGAGTTAGCTTTAGCTAGCTTGAGTTAGCTTGAACTAGCTTGAGTTAGCTTGAGCTAGCTTGAGTTAGCTTGAGTTAGCTTGAGTTAGCTTTAGCTAGCTTGAGTTAGCTTGAACTAGCTTGAGTTAGCTTGAGTTAGCTTGAGTTAGCTTGAGTTAGCTTGTCTTAGCTTTAGCTAGCTTGAGCTAGCTTGAACTAGCTTTAGCTACCTTGAGTTAGCTTGAGTTAGCTCGGGTTAGCTTGAGTTAGCTTGAGTTAGCTTGAGTTAGCTTTAGCTAGCTTGAGTTAGCTTGAGTTAGCTTGAGTTAGCTTGAACTAGCTTGAGTTAGCTTGAGTTAGCTTGAGTTAGCTTGAGTTAGCTTGAGTTAGCTTGAGTTAGCTTGTCTTAGCTTTAGCTAGCTTGAGTTAGCTTGAACTAGCTTTAGCTACCTTGAGTTAGCTTGAGTTAGCTCGGGTTAGCTTGAGTTAGCTTGAGTTAGCTTGAGTTAGCTTTAGCTAGCTTGAGTTAGCTTGAGTTAGCTTGAGTTAGCTTGAGTTAGCTTGAATTAGCTTGAGTTAGCTTGAGTTAGCTTTAGCTAGCTTGGGTTAGCTTGAGCTAGCTTGAGTTAGCTCGGGTTAGCTTGAGTTAGCTTGAGTTAGCTTTAGCTAGCTTGAGTTAGCTTGAGTTAGCTTGAGTTAGCTTGAGTTAGCTTTAGCTAGCTTGAGTTAGCTTGAACTAGCTTGAGTTAGCTTGAGCTAGCTTGAGTTAGCTTGAGTTAGCTTGAGTTAGCTTTAGCTAGCTTGAGTTAGCTTGAACTAGCTTTAGTTAGCTTGAGTTAGCTTGAGTTAGCTTGAGTTAGCTTGAGTTAGCTTGTCTTAGCTTTAGCTAGCTTGAGTTAGCTTGAACTAGCTTTAGCTACCTTGAGTTAGCTTGAGTTAGCTCGGGTTAGCTTGAGTTAGCTTGAGTTAGCTTGAGTTAGCTTTAGCTAGCTTGAGTTAGCTTGAGTTAGCTTGAGTTAGCTTGAGTTAGCTTGAGTTAGCTTGAGTTAGCTTGTCTTAGCTTTAGCTAGCTTGAGTTAGCTTGAACTAGCTTTAGCTACCTTGAGTTAGCTTGAGTTAGCTCGGGTTAGCTTGAGTTAGCTTGAGTTAGCTTGAGTTAGCTTTAGCTAGCTTGAGTTAGCTTGAGTTAGCTTGAGTTAGCTTGAGTTAGCTTGAATTAGCTTGAGTTAGCTTGAGTTAGCTTTAGCTAGCTTGGGTTAGCTTGAGCTAGCTTGAGTTAGCTCGGGTTAGCTTGAGTTAGCTTGAGTTAGCTTTAGCTAGCTTGAGTTAGCTTGAGTTAGCTTGAGTTAGCTTGAGTTAGCTTTAGCTAGCTTGAGTTAGCTTGAACTAGCTTGAGTTAGCTTGAGCTAGCTTGAGTTAGCTTGAGTTAGCTTGAGTTAGCTTTAGCTAGCTTGAGTTAGCTTGAACTAGCTTGAGTTAGCTTGAGTTAGCTTGAGTTAGCTTGAGTTAGCTTGAGTTAGCTTGTCTTAGCTTTAGCTAGCTTGAGTTAGCTTGAACTAGCTTTAGCTACCTTGAGTTAGCTTGAGTTAGCTCGGGTTAGCTTGAGTTAGCTTGAGTTAGCTTGAGTTAGCTTTAGCTAGCTTGAGTTAGCTTGAGTTAGCTTGAGTTAGCTTGAACTAGCTTGAGTTAGCTTGAGTTAGCTTGAGTTAGCTTGAGTTAGCTTGAGTTAGCTTGTCTTAGCTTTAGCTAGCTTGAGTTAGCTTGAACTAGCTTTAGCTACCTTCAGTTAGCTTGAGTTAGCTCGGGTTAGCTTGAGTTAGCTTGAGTTAGCTTGAGTTAGCTTTAGCTAGCTTGAGTTAGCTTGAGTTAGCTTGAGTTAGCTTGAGTTAGCTTGAATTAGCTTGAGTTAGCTTGAGTTAGCTTTAGCTAGCTTGGGTTAGCTTGAGCTAGCTTGAGTTAGCTCGGGTTAGCTTGAGTTAGCTTGAGTTAGCTTTAGCTAGCT
>NW_027450620.1:0-12169 GCF_964194025.1 Convolutriloba macropyga | reverse complement strand
CAATATTTTTTGCAATAAAACTTTTTTAGGATGTCCAATTAGTCTCGCAATGAGATTCATAATTGGCGATGACCATAAATATGAGTCATAATAGGCAGTCCTAGAAAACAAGATGAAATTAAGTAACAGATTGTTTTGCTATTCCAGCTAGCCTAATGTTTTTCTGGCGCGTACCGTTAGATTAATCATTTCAGCGGCTCATATCATGTTTTGATGACGCATCGAGCAATACCTTTTGTAAAGTCTGGAACTATTTTTTCATATGCAGGGTTTGCAATTTCATATTCATCTGGTCTATTATTTCATGTTTTTAATGTTTTAATTGTACAGATTCACAGAAACGTGCAACACAGTGAGTGGTGATTCTTTCATCTTCATTGTGAGACTTTAGCGGTGTCCCTGCGTTCATAAAAAACCGGCACAGTATTCAAAGTCGAACTGAAATAGCATTTTATAATGACTCAACTTAGCAATTCCCAAATTTGCTCTAATGACCGACTATACGTGACAATTGTCTCCGTTTAATTTCCCTCTAACATTTGTACCCCAATAACAGTAGTAACAGCCTCAATCGTAGTATTAGGTTTTATTGCCCAGGCTACTATAATCTATGTGTCCTCATTAGTAGCCCGTGTGAGCGTGCAATGCGGGTGGATTGATTCAAGCCGTTTCCGTTGCTACAACACCCTAGGGTCATTGCAAGCGTCCTAATGGAGACAGGTCGGGGCCTTCAGGAAGTTCAGCCACACTCTATCCCTCTGTTTCATTCCTTCTTATTCTTTTCACTTCTTACTTGGGCTTAAATTCCAAAAAGAATTAGTATTTCAATTTGGGCGAAAATGCAAAA
Organism: Convolutriloba macropyga; assembly: GCF_964194025.1. NCBI lineage: Eukaryota > Metazoa > Xenacoelomorpha > Acoela > Convolutidae > Convolutriloba > Convolutriloba macropyga. Next base: position 11,322 of record NW_027450620.1, on the reverse strand, counting down.
TGCCGATTATGATGTTTCCAGTTTTTGCGATATAATTCAGATTTTGCAACATCCTGCTTTCTGCTCTGCAATAATGTTTAAAACTATTTTTGATAATAATGAGATTTGGGTTGAGTTGTCTTATGTATTAAGCTAACTATCACGAAGTCTTCTGATTTGTAATTCTTCGGGTGAAAAATGACGGAACCAAGTCCTGGAAAATACCTTTGCTGATCAAAAATAAAATGTCAGATTAATGGGTGCTTCATTAGTTAAACATCAAAAATGACCAACAAATGAGAACCTTCGTAATATAAGGGCTAAAGAAAAACTTGGGGAAAAATTGAATATGAATTTTTTGCATTCAAAGGAACTTAATTTAACAAGAATAATACTATATTTACGCATGAAGGATCAATAAAAAGGCGTTCTAATATTCTGAAGGAAATTTTGTTAAGGAACAATCAGAATTTTTTGGCCTTTCTGAAAAAGCAATCAAATATCTTAGAATTTTTTTCTAATTTATTTGAAGAGTTCGACAGCCAAAATGGATCTCTGCTTAATTGTTTCCATTGTCTTTGTGTTTTCAGAGCAGAATGATTTTCAATGTTGTGGATTAGGAACAAATAGTTAAGCGAACTTGACGGTACCATAACAAATAGCAATTTCATTTTTATTAATTGTTCCGACTCCTCTTGAGGGGGAGAGGAACTATATACTCATATGGGTTTTTTTTTGTTGAGTCAATTTTGGCCGATCGATATATTAATCGTAGAGAGTTGAGACTGGTATCATTGGAAAGCTTGTCCAGCGTAAAATATGGAATTTAAAAGATTTTTTTGATTTTCGTTTTTGACAGGGAGATATCAAAGTTTAACCTTTCGAGAAAATAGAGTGAATTCTGTTGATTTCATTCACCTTTTTGCAGAATTTTTGACTAAAATTTCACCCATTTTGATAAAATTTAATAAAATTTTTCAAGAAAATGTTGTTGATTTTACGGTTAAAGACAAAAAATATTGTCGGCTATTTTCATTGATCTTTTTGTTGCAAATTCCGACTAAATATTTCAAAAAATTCAGACTTTTTCATCAAAAATAGCACGAAGTAAGTTTTTTAGTCCACTCTGATTAAATTTGCAGGAAGTGCACACCCAAACACCACTAACAAAATCTTTGTAGACTGAAAAGGGATAATTTCCACTTCAACTTCCGTTGAGAGTGCTCTTTAAATAAAACTTTGCCGTTTTTTGCTAACTTTATTCGTTGATTATCAAAAAACGCAGCATTTATTTTTGATTTTTTTTATTACCAAAATATCTATATCAATGATTTTCCAATAATTAAAAATTCCTGGTGGACAATCAGCATTAGCAGCACTAGTTCTGTACCAATCTCGGACCGTTACAATCCAAAAATAATTCGGATTGTCGTCAGTCGGTTTTTTATAAAAAAAAATTGATCTTTTTTATATTAATTAAATAACAGAACATTTCAAATCAAAGCTTACTAATGATGGGTCCTATTGGCTTCCTAATTAACTCGAACTTAATTTATCTAGTTGATTGCTTGAAAACTTATGGTCGTTTTGACTTTTAAAATATTTGATTTTTAAATAAAAAATGGCTTATTGAACTTTGCCTCCATTTTTCTCTTAGTTTGGTCAACTTGTAGCTTAGTGTCAGCAATCAAAGAGTGCTCTTTCTTTCTGCTGAAATCAAATTTAGTCTTTATTGGGGTTTTACCCCTTTGGTGTTCTGGCTTTGATACGTTATGGTGTTCTCGCTTTGATACTACTAGATTTCACAATTTTTTTTTTAATTTTTAGGTATTTGCCCACTTTTCATTATTCTAGTTTTGTCAAATTATCACGTTATTGTCAGTTCATATATCACGTTTTTCGCGTTCAAAATAACGCACAATTGTGAATATTCAAATCCTTAAATATATAGATTGTGGTTCTTTACCGCTTCGACAGTACTTTCTTGAAGAACTTAATTGAACTTTTTATTTTGTCTTTAACTGTCGTTTTTGCTTTGTCTTTTTAGTCGTATTTAATTTCCTGTACAATGAACAGGTTTGATTGATTTTTCCTAGAAAAGTAGATGAGCCGATGTTCTGATGTTAGAAGTTAGATAATGGCTTTCATGACTTTGAAAACAATTGTTTTCCAAAATGAAAAAATAAACATTTCAACTTCGCAATTTTGTTCCTTTTATTGTCTGTTTGTTACCTGGTCTCGTTAATTAAAGGTTAAAGATGACATTATTTTTGTCAAGCGAGGGTGTTAAAAGTGATAGGTGTCACAAAATCTAAAATTTTAAGAGAATTGTTATGACCACACGGTTTTTTCACAAAAAAAAGTAAAGGAATTTTTGATTTTTGTCGTATTTGACGTTCTTTTTGTAGACGTATGACATATTCTGGATAATTTCAAGTCTCAAGGGCTTATTTTGGAAGAACTTGGACGAACCTACTCAAAATTTTCTTTTTGTAATTAATGGCTTTTATGTCTTTGGAAATAAATTTTTTTCGAAAAAAACAATTTTTACATAATTTTGCATTTTTATTTTGTCTAATTGTAGCTTATTTTCATTAATGAGCGGCCGCATAATACATTATTGTTGTTCGATGAAGGTGCAATCGAACATATCTTTGAGACCAAAGTATGGCTTTACGGCTTCCAAAGCATTTTCTGGCAAATTTTAATTGATTTCTAGTTTGTTGTCTATTTGTTGTTCTTTTTCTAACTGCATAAAAAAATTGAATACCAAGAGTTCTTGATTCACTTCTATAGAAGCATTGGTAATTGTAAACCTATGGGATATTTTAGGTGATTCCTAATGATTTTCATTACTTTGAAATTAATTGTTTTTTTTAAAAAAAAATTCAGCGAATTTTTTAACTTTAAAGTTTCTGTTCTTTTTTGTCTAATTGTTACCAAGCTTTATTATGAAATGGTTGAAAACCATTTTTTTCTGTTTAATTACAAGTTATTTTGTTTATTTTCAGTTTTATCTGACGCTATATTGACTTTGATTTAAGTTTTCTTTTTTTAAAACGGACATAAATTTTTTGATGCAATTAATGTTTGTTGTTGTTGTTTGATTTTGTCGTTCGTCTTGGCCCGCTTTCTTAATATCGGCAGATCGCATCATTCTAATGCATCAGTTTTACTCCACTGAGTTTTTTGCTTTGGAGGCTATCTTTTCGTTCATACTTGAATTTTTTGCGTTTTTCCATCTGTTCCTTTTTGATACAATTATGCCAAAATTTTGGATGAGCGGGGTTGGAACCTTATGTGCGATCGCACATTACCGAGCCGCCTTGTTTGCTATATATCATCAAAACTAAATTTATGTGAAAATTAATGTATCTTTTAATAATCTAAAATCACGAACGATTGCAGCTTACAATCGGTAATCATGCGTTTCTACAGTTTTAGTTAGAATTGAAATTTTAAAAACCTTTTATGTACAGAAATTCAACTATCTGTGACATAATGCCCTCAGAGTGCGCCCTAAGAACAATGCAGATTTCTTACGGAGAAAGAAATTGGATACACATTGACCCTAAAACTCAAAAAGCGTAGAAATTTTTGCGAAATTTCTTTAAAAATTATTGAAAAACAATTATTAAACTACTAAAAACTAATAATAATTTTCTAGATATTTGCAGTATTCAGCGCATTTTTTTTGTTTTCAAACTTTGTTAGTTTTTCAGTTGTGATCTGTGATATATTTTTATTGATTTCCTGTTGTTCATCGCATTCAGCAACATTTTAACCACGTTTATAGAAAGAGATATGTAAAGTTTGTAAATCCTCATGAGAAAATTGAGGTAAGCTTTGAGAAAGTTGTTATTTTTGTCAACACTCAATCTTTAAAATTTCATGATGACTATTTATTTATCCAAAAATTCTGTTGTATTTTAAAACTGCAAGGACAAAATGGCAAAAATGTAAATTGCTGAGTATGAGGACTTCAGTTTCTGGCACATAAATCAGAAATCAGAGGTTTTTATTTTTACTCCGGAAAGCTGTTTACGACTATTTTTATAATTATGAGATAAATTGTGGCTCAATCATCGCACGTCTTCCGATTTAAATTTTTTTATTAGGGGAGAAAGAAATTGGGAGAACCAAGATAGTTCATGGTCGAACAAGGTGATCAAACGTCAGAGCGCTGGTTTTATTCTTCAATTATATATCAGAAACGACTAAAACATTAACATCTTTTGAAATTTAAGAGAATGCTTTTTACACATTACAAGTTAGAAGAAAACTTTTAGGAATTGCCGCCACTTAAGACAACGCAAGTTTCATTTGCTCAGGAAGTATTCACAAAGAACATTTTTATGTTCTGAAGCAAAATTAACAGCCATGATATTTGTCGGCCATTTTTTGGAAAAGCAATCAATTATCTAAATACTTTATTAATTTTGTCTACATTTTTTCTTCTAGAACGTTGCTGCCAAACTGGGTCTATGCTTCTTTTTTGCACTTCTCTTCATATGAACAGAAGATAAATCAAAGTTTTTTATCAGAAACGAATAGAAACAAAAATCTAGATGGATTGATAACAATGTTTTTGTTTTGAATGATGGTCAATTAACAATTTTTTTTGTGAAATGAAACGCTATGTTTTATGTATGAATATAATGTTTTTCACTGTCTAATTGTCAAAATATAACTGCATGATCTTAAAATGAAAAGATCAGAAAGTTTTTAACAATCGGCAAGCAAAATTTACTTCAGTTTTCTTTCTTATAACGGTTGCAAAGAGAAAACACGAAAACACACAAATTCTTTCTATCTGTTAAAAAATATTGTTTCCAGATCATCATAATGAGCCCTGAAAGCAAACTAGAACACATTATTGTGGATATATAAAGATCTCACAATACAGAGATCATAAAACCCCAAAACGCGAAAATTTCTTTACAGGACGTCTCAGATTTTTCCAAAAATTCCTTTGAAGATACCAATTGAGTATGATTTCTAAGAAATCATTTAGTAAAGAATCAGATATCAACAAACAAAAAGACTCACTTTTGATCAACTTTCAGTGTTCAGCCTTGTTTGAGTTTTGATTTAATTACAATTTGTCTCGCCGATATTCTTTTTGCAATTTTGTTGTCTTTGTGCTGTGACATTAGAACAATTTTTTTCAACCATTTTTATGAAAGGTGAGTCAGCCACTTAAACAGTAAAAATTTACAATGAAATTAACAAAATCTTGCGTATTTTTTCATTACCGTTCCCAAGACCCCGCCCTTCTTCGTAGGAATACAACTTATTGACCTTCACATCGTAGATACCGCTAAAATAATACAATGGTGATGTTGCGGTCGAAAGACTTTTGATACTCAAAATTGACCTTTATATGTTTCTGTCGATAATTTTAAACATATATAACCTTGCTAATGTCTAACCGGTCAAAAGTTGTCACAACATTGCCCTAATATAATTTCTAGTGGTTAAAAAATGGAGTTTTTAGCCAACAATTGTTATATTATGCAAAATTTATGTTGCTACAAGTCAATGACCTTGACCAAGGTCATCAGTGTATATGCTCAAAGTATTCCCTCATCTTGTGCTATCAATTGATGCTATCAAGTGCTCGATTGGTCGAATGTCAAAACCGGTATACGGGTGAACTTGAAGCAAAAAATAGACATTTTTTCACAATTAGGTGCTAATAGATCCTAAAGTACCACGAAATCATTCTAAAATTTGTTGTCATCTCAAAGCCTATTCTCCTAGGTATTATTCCCTGTAATAGTTGATATGAGTTATCATTTTTTGGTGCAGTAGTTTTTGATTGTTATTGGAAAAGTGGCTTTACAGTCAAAAACGCCATGTTCAAGGTCATTTTTCTACATGAAGATGTGGTTGTATAAAAAATCTTCCTTAAAAGCAGCACCCTATCTCACCAAGCCCTATCGGTCGGTGCTAGTTTCATTGAAATCCCTTTCCACTTTTTTGTCCACTTTTTTTTCGCTTAAGTCCGAGAATTGGCGAAAATCATTACTTTCTTATCAGTTTAAGTTCAATATCTTAAGTTTTGTTGTTATTGTTAACCTTCATTTGAACCCAATGTGTGTCTAAAGGCTATGACTTATGACTAGAGTACTCAGTTGACCACGTCCTGTAGTTGACATTTATTTAATGCCGAATGTAGTACCAAAATGTTGTGACTTTTACCCCTTTGTTCAATTTGAAGTAAATTATTTAAATGTTAAGTATGTTTAATCTTCACGAATGGTGTAAAGTGGTGTGATGTTGTTACCTTCGGGTAATTTGCCCTTTTGTACAGTCCTTTTAACGAGTGTTATGTTATTTAATAATCCACGAACCAAATTGTTAATGTTTTATACTGTTGTTTATTTGTTATGAAAACATTGTTCTAAGTTATTCAATATAGAGTTTAAAGTTTCTGTATCAATCAGTTGATTGAATTTTGCTAGTTGTAATCGAAATATCAATAGAAGACCGTTTTTCAATGAGTTTCAAGTTGCAGCGAGACAAAAGGTTGAAATCCGTTTTTTGAAGATTTTCGATTTGACAATTTTGGGACCTTAAATATCTGCGAACCAGCGGCGTAACGTTATTCTAAATCTGTAGTTAGATAGCAGCCGTAACAGGTGAAACTAATTTTTTGGAATGCTTTAATGGCTTACCCCAAATTTTATTTTACAAAATATTTTTTTAATTTTTTTTTCTGAAAATGCAAGAATAAGTAAACTTTTTTGAATTATTTTTTCCATATATAACTTTTTTGAAAATCAATTTTTAAGAAAGGGAGAGAAAAAACTATGATGATTTCAAGAAAGAGTCTAATAACAAATTTTACTTTGACTAACAGCCATATAATTTTTTTTTCACAGGAATAAAGTCATGGGTTAAAAATGGGGTTGTGTCTTCAATTTGAAATTTTTTTGACTGAATAATTGCCAATGCAGGTATGTTTTTTTCTAAATTTTAGGGTCTTACCAGTTCCCTCAAATTTTTTAACGGGATTTTTTCTCTCAATCGTTATTAAGCTGGAGTAGTTTTTTGTGTTACTTACTCCTGGATCAAATCGCCCTTATAGAGTCGGATTAAAGGTTACTATTTTTTAGCATTTTTAGGAAAAATATACTAACATACTTTTGTCTCGATGCTAGGATTGGTAAAAAATATGGCCTATAATTAGCTACCTATCATGAATTGCTCTCAACTCAATGGTTACTTCGGTCGAACTAAATATAAATATACTAGTGCAAATACGGAACACGTCTAATGAATATATTTGAGACAAAACGGTTTTTCGGTTATTTTTCCAATTTCCAACTGCAACCAATTAATTCTTGATTCAGTGGAGCACTGCTATTTAGTGGTCTTCATGATTTTTAAGTCATAAGGTACATCTACGAATTGAATTATTGAGGGAGGGATAATTAGTCATTGAATAATTGATGGAGATGAATACAACTACTTTGTGTGTTCGCTGGTGGCCATACCTCATCGACAGACGACTGGAGTCTACTTCATCAATTATGCACTCTTCAATAAGAACCATAGTTATCTATAAAATCGCTATATCTTCTTTTCGCTAATTCATGGTATCTAATAAGATCGACCCGCTCAAAAAATTGATTAAAAAATTTTCCACTCTAACGTTTATTTCTACAAACTTTTGAAGCCGAAATCAATTGAAAAACTGATTGACTTATACCAATTCAGCTTGATATTTAAACATTTTATATATTTCAATTTAGTTTTTAATGCAGTTTAGTTTTCAGATCACTGCCAAAACTAAAAGAAAATTTTCCTGGGCTGACTTCAGAACTGCTAATATTGTTCCATACGCCTATATTTATGGCAACTTTATTCTTGAGTTGTTTTTATGAGACAAGTATTTATTTGATGGGCCGGTGTTTGTAAAATGTAGAAAGTGGAAACTATCGGATGTTGTGTGATTGATACGACCTCAGTTCCCATTTCCTCTGTTCTGGCCACAATTACATTGTAAAAGTCTGAGAAAAGGAAAAGAAAAGTCGTTACATAAGCACGTCATTGGCTTGAAATCAATTTACAAGTTATATTTCATGTGGAGGCGTTTTTAAATATAGTATTATGTACATAGACTGTTCAGTTACCAGTGTATACGTAGAGTTTTTTCCTAGTCTATTGAGGAAAACTGCTCATTTATCCGCATATGGTACGTGGGTATGCCTGTATGTTAGAGTCTATAAATCATCTGTCAATCATCATTAAAAGGGCAACGTCTCATTTCTGTAATGGCTATCAAAATACACACAAAGGACACGTGAAAACATCTTCAGATGAAGTCTTCCCAATTTTAAAAGCTTCCTCCTATCTGAACAATTACATTCGCATCACATGATGAAGTGAATGAATCAGTTGATGAATGAATAAAACAATGAATAAATAACTGAAGGAATGAAATAAATCGCTACTTTCGCAAATTGACTACTGAGTGCATTTGAGAAATGAATAAATGGCTGAACAACAGCACCTGAATAAGGTGAATAACCTACAGCACCAGCCTGAACCATTTTTTTGTGTAGCCCAGCTTATGATTTTTAAAATAATCATTTTTTGAAGAAACTGGAAAGTTTAAATGTTTATTTTCACGAGCTAGATCTATTTTTCAATGTGTTATGATTCGAAATATAATTATGTAGTCTTTTGTGTGTCTGTTTCTGTCTATGTGTGTGTGTGTGTGTGTGGGGGGGGGGTCTGGATTTAGTGACGGAGTTGTGAAATATATTTTTTAAATAATTTTCTTCTGGTCCTTACGCGGTGGGGTCACGGTTGTTGAATGTCCCTAATAAATAATGAGGAAATGGTGTGGCAACTTTGATTCATGCAAAACAAAAGATTCGCAGCCTCTCTTAAGTGGAGTGAAAGAGCCTTCAGCTGCCGCCGGGCTAAACACCTTAAGTGACGCTTCAAGACCCCACTAAGTAATTTGGGGCAAAATTTCACATTTGAGCAAATTGTGGAACAATTTCCTCTGCTGTGCGTGGAAGACTTCATAACGTGACTCAGCATATCAAAAGCATCCGCCACTTTCTCATCAAAACAGTCAATTGAAGATTGAATGAAAATGGTGATTACGGTGACCGTTTCATAGAGAAGTATTTTGATGATTGCTGAAGAAAAGCTGTCATAGCAGATATAATAAAGAATCCAAGTTAACCCTTATTGAACCACTGAAATATCGTGAACAATCAAAATTCTAATGGACAAGACGACACTTTCAATAGAAAAAAAAACACAACTTGATAGGCTATCTTGCGTCGCAGTAAAATACTTGCCAAAAAAAGATGGAACAGATCAAACTGTGGGGTTTGACACTGGGGTTAAGAACTATATCCCTGCCCGACAATTTGCCCGACAATTTTGGGCCAATTTTGACGGATCGATATCTCTTGGAAAAAGATTAAAATGTGCTCCCATTAAAAAGCTCCCAAACAGCAGAATCAATTGGTGAAGAATCGGCTCCATTTTTTTGCTTTCTCAAAAAATTATATCTGTTATTTTTCAAAAATTTTTGCTTTTCTCATTTTGCACGCTTGCAACAGTTGAAATTACTTAATGAATGCAGATTTCTTTAGATTACTAGTCAAAACAAAACTTAATTCTCAGGAAATATTTTGAATGCAAAAACTTAGTAATTGTTTAATGCCAGGAATGCATCTGATAAAAATGTTTGGAAATTTTGCGTTAAATCTTTCGCCTGAAAGATAATTTTTTCTTGCGTCAATTTTTCTTGAAAAAATTACATGTGTTGTTGCAAACCTATAAAGTGTCTAAAGTAATTTTCCAACTATTGTATGGGTATCATATCATTTCATTTCAATTTTACTGAAGAAAAAATTACTGCAGAAAATTAAATCAAGTAATGGCTCCGAGTAAAGTTTTTTGGATTTTTTTTGTAAAATGTGTTTCAGAAACTCTGCCTATTCTGTTAAATTGATTATTTTGCAAAGAAACGACGGCTCTGAACCATGCCAACAAAAATATTTGTTTTTTACTACACTACAATTGTTAAAGCGTGCACATTCGTTTGGTTATACGTTCATTCATTTCCTGGCCCTAATAGTGAATTTGATACATTGATGAAAATTTAAGTAATCAATTTTTTTTGAAGACTTTTTTAATCTTTGCTAATATGTTTATTATATCTCAAATGGGTAAGCTTCGTTCTGTTTTTGCTAATTTTGCAAAAAGTTCGATTCAACTTCATCTTAGATTTGCTTTTTAAAATTTCGTACTACCCACTTTTCTTCTGATCGTTTTCTTCCTCTGACCGTTTGATTTTTCATTGTTCAAAAACAGAAAAGGAAAACGCAGGTAAATCCCGGAGGGCATTAGGTTTGTTCAGAGCCTTAAACCTCGTCAGCCTTTAAGTATGAAAAATACACCGAAACTGTTTCAAAGACATATCTTGAGAGTAAATGATGGTTTTTAGAGTTTTACCCCTCCAAACAGTTCTTACCCACCCATCTACCTCATTCCACTTGTCACCACCGCCTGCTCGTCACAACTCGCACAAACACACCCACCTACTTTCTCTGCCCCCCCCCCCCCCACTACTCTTCCTCCCCCACCTGTTCCTCTCCTCTCCCTCCATGATCAGCCCATCGCGCTATCTAAATTAACCCAGCGTCCCTAAGCCACAACTGGCTACTGACTGCTCGCCAGTCCTCGGAGAGGAATTCATCCGACGTATAAACCGAAGCAGTTCATCCGAAGTTAAAAACTGTATATCTTAGGAGTGCACGCGTTTTTTCCAATGCATACATCAGACAGAAGATCTATTTTTCAGCATAAGAACTTCAAATTCGAAAGTACTTTGTTAAAGCTTAAAATCTAATAAAAAGGTCGCTGTCGTTAGTCCAGAAAAGATAATTTTTATTTTTCTATAACGGTTTTCATTTGCAATAACAAAAGATGCACCCAACAATCATTGGAATCTTGTGAGTTTTTATACAGAGACTGGTTCAAGTAACCACTGGAATTTTGTGTTCTGATAACATCTCTAGATATGCTTCTTTAGATATGCTATCCAGTTTTGGTAAATTGTTTAGCATGTGACGGTTAGGATTATGTGTCAAGGCACAGTACCGATTCGCCTTGTTATGATTAATACAAATCATTAATAGCTTCAAAGGCTGCCAACTTTTGCGCGCGATTATCAACCCAGGTAACAAGCTGGGTAAAATTGAACCAAATTTTAGCAGGACAGAGGTGCAATTTGTTCTTCTGGAGTGTGTGTGTTCAGATCAAACACAGCGAGATTACTCGAATCAGGATAAGAAAAAAGCAAAG
>NW_027450619.1:10000-26172 GCF_964194025.1 Convolutriloba macropyga | reverse complement strand
TCAAACTGCCCTTGTCGTGTTAAATGTTTAATGTCATTCCTGGAAACCATACCAAGATTGTAAAAGAAATTTTCACTTAGACAAGGATGGAACTATTTATGGTCTTTGATATGATATCTAAGACCTTAGATGGTTCCAACCAACACCTTTCAACAATCTTTAGATTTTATATACTAAAAATAATGTATCGAAACTCCGTGAAAACGAATTAATAAACTGAATTACCATCATTGTCGCCACAACAATTCTGTTAAGTTTTTAATTTTAACGAGAACCAAAATTTATTTTATCAACAAGCTAAGACAGAAGTATCAATAATTTTGCAATTGCTTTCCAAAAATTCTCTCCCCGAAGTACGTTTGAAATCCAATCGAATATATGCTATTTTGAACTTTGGGTAAATTTTGAACATAAACCGATTAACGTCGGACAAATTGCTCTCGAACGACAGGCGTGAAAATTTAACTTAGAGGGGGTGTAGCTAAGAAAATCTTTTCTCTATGGGTACTAAAAAATTCCACAACATAGGGATTTGGATCTGCAACCAACTTCGGAAATCGAGAGAGTGTTCTAGAAGTAGGAAAGAACGGTCAAGCAAAACTTTTGCAAAAAATACTCACGTTTACCAAGCATAGCAAGGATTCCTTATGTTAAAAACAGAACAAACCGATTATTTTTTTGTTGCTTTTGTTCAGTTGTCTGTGTCGTACGGTGATAGATACCTTTCTTGTATCTACACTCGTACTTTAGTCTATATATGTCTGAATACTCCACTTGAAGGGCGAATGCCTATTTAGTTCATTTTGTTGCTAACTTCTTATTAACTTCCTCCCACTTTGCAAGTAATGTCTGTTCATGCTGTCTAGTGATTTCATACTGTAAACAAATCTAATTTTACTTCCCGGATGTTTGATCAAATGTTGAACAAATCCTTTTCTTCATTTTATTTAATTCTAGTTGCCACTCTTCTCATTTTCAGCGCTATCGCTTAGTTGAATTAAATCTTTGTCAAACGCTTCTCAATTGAACTAACTAAATAGAAATCAACCATTCGCGACGCGATTGCCTAATCGCCAAGTAATCGACAAAAAGTAGATAGCACATTTGCCATTCGCGACGCAATTGCCACTCTCTATTTGGATAATACCAATCGCGACACAATTGACCCAACTCACATTGATTGAGTATAACATGGCGCAGTCAGCAGCGGACTCAAAGAAAACTCCACTGCACATAGAAGCCTTTTGGGAGAAACCCACAGCAACACCCACTCTAACGTGGGACAAATGGACACAAAATTGGAAACTTGCTCTTCTCGCCAAAGAAGGAATACAACTTGACACTCTCTTAGATGATCCTCCTGTATCAGTGAACTATCCACCCGAACCTACATATGAAGAACCAGTAGAAAACCATACGCAGGCCACAGAAAGAGATCGTAAGGTTCGAAACCAGCAGTTGAAAGTGAACTGGCAAAACAGATGCAAGAAGGCTGATGAAATTGGAATTCTCTGTGGAGACAAACCATGGACACTCTGTGAGCAGAAGACGATATCGCTGTTGTATCTAAGCATTGGCACAGAGGGGCGTCGTATCTTCAAGAGCAAATACCCACACTTTCAAGTAGAGAAACAACCTCTAAAAGATTTGTGGCAGGCAATGGAGGAGTCATTCACAAAGGTTCGTAACATAACCTACGATCGTTTCGTATTTTATTCATGCAAACAACAAAAGGGAGAGTCAATAGAGAGTTTCTATGGTCGCCTCATAGAACTGGCAGAAAATTGCAACCTCGGAAGCGAAGAAACAACACTAATTCGGGATGCTTTCATACTCAATATGCTTGATCACGAAACTCAAAAGGAGTTGTTGAAGGAAACTGTGGAACCACCGAAAGCACTAGAAATTGCCATACAAATGGAAATGGGAGCACAAAATCAACAGAAAATTAACCAAAACTTAATGACAAGTAATACATCTGTAAATTACATCAACAATAGCTATATTCGCAATCGCAACGCGAATGCACCTCCAGCAAAACGTGACTTCACACGCTATCCAACTGTCCCTGCAAACTATCAGTATACAAGTATTTGTACTGATTGCGGTCTTCGCTGGAGTCACAACCACAAACAGATTTGCCCTGCGAATGGAAAAAAATGCCACAATTGCGGTATTTTGGGTCATTTTGCTCGGAAATGCCGAAACCCAAAGAAGCAGCAGAATTCAACACAGAAAAATCAAAAAGCAAACGTAAATCAAATTGAACAATCACCAGAAAAAAGTGATGACGAGGAATCAGTAAACTATATAACAAGCTACCAACAATTGTACCAACAAGTATACGATTCAAACTACGAAAGTGACTCAGACGACTACGTGGCAGCTATATCTTCAGATTCAGTTCATCAACTGGAACCACTGAATGTGGCAGTACAGATTGGAGAAATACAAACTTCGGCAATGATCGACTCTGGTAGTGCTGTGAGTATTATAACAAAAAGTCTAGCAAATAGAATCCTACAATCAACTAAATCTGCAAGATGGACAGATTTGTCAGAAAAAAGGAACCTAAAAACGTTCTCCAACGAACCAATCAAAGTCATCGGACATTTGGAAACTACAGTGACCTACAACCATTGGAAAGATGTATCAGCAATGTTGACAGTGGTAGATGACGGCCACAAAAACATAATTGGAAGAGATCTGTTTGGCCCATTGAGGATTGCAGTTGTCCAACAACAACCAGAAACTGGTAAATGTGTTAATAACATCACTAATTCTGCATGTAAAATTAAAGAGACAGTTGCGACGCGATTTCCACATTTGGTATCAAGAATTGGTCTATCTAAAACACATGTAGCAAAATCAAAGTTTCATCAAAAGTTTACAGCAAAGCATCAAAAAGGCCGACGTGTCCCGATAAATCTCCAACCACGAGTTACAGATGAATTAGAAAGACTACAGACAGAAGGCCATATTGAAAAATTATCTAGTTGTTCGGATGAAAACTTCATATCCCCAATCGTAATAACCGTAAAGAAAGACCAGTCAATAAAGCTAGCACTAGATTCAAAAGTTCTAAATAAAGCAATACACAAAAACAAATATCAAATGCCAAATATTGAAATGTTAATTGATACCATCTCACAACACCTAACAAGTACACACAACAGTCAACAAGCTTATTTCACCACATTAGACCTTAAATACGCATATAGTCAATTAAAATTACATCACGAAACAGCAAAACATTGTAATTTTAATATAATATGTGGTGAATCTACTGGTACATATAGATTCAAAACAGGTTTCTATGGTCTCACAGACATGCCGGCGGAATTTCAAAAAGCCATGGACTATACTCTAGTAGGTTTGCAGAACACATACTGTTTCCTGGATGATATAATAATCGTTAGTACAGGCACTGAAGCAGACCATTTAGCTTTAGTTTTCAAATGTCTTCAAAAGCTAGATGACGATAATTTGAGAATTAATTTACAAAAATGTCACTTTGCAAAACCAGAAATAGAATGGCTCGGTTACAAATTTACACAAACAGGTATATCACCATTAGAAAGCAAAACGGCTGCAATTCTCACAATACCACCACCAACAACATTAAAACGTCTTAGATCATTTCTAGGATCAGTCCACTATATCGGTAAATTTATACCACACCTAGCACAATTACGCCACCCTCTCAGACCACTACTAAAGAAATCAGTAAAATTCGTCTGGACAGATGAACACACAAAACACTTTAATCTAATTAAAGAAAAAATAGCAAATAGTACTGAAAATAGTCATTACAATCCAAAATTAGATGTTCGAGTAAAATGTGACGCTTCACGCTCAGGATTGGGGGCAGCTTTAGAACAAAATACACCAGAGGGTTGGAAGCCAATTGCATTCGCGTCACGATTTCTCAACTCAACAGAAGAACGCTACAGTGTTAACGAATTGGAATTATTGGGGATAGTGTGGTCAATTGACTATTTTAAATATTATCTATACGAAAAAAATTTCACGGTAGTAACAGACCACAGAGCTTTATTATCAATACTCAAAGAACATCGATCTAATAAATCATATAACAGCCGTTTGTCTCGCTGGATAGATAGACTGTTACCATACAATTTCACAATCGAACATATGCCAGGTGCAAAAATGGGACTTGTTGATTACATTTCTAGAAACCCCTTCGCTAGAGCTAAAAAGATATCTACTTATGATGAACATTTTGTTGTAGCAACAATTTCTAAAATTCGTGATTCAATGAAACATCTTATAACGAATAAAGAAACAACAACTAAAAAATTTCAGACTATATTAAAGTCAAATATGCCACCACAACAAATAAAACCTCCATTCGCACCGCGATTAACCACACAGTTAAACATTAATTCGACAAAATTTCAATTACCATTTGCACCGCAATTAACAACTTCACAGTTGAAACCTCCATTCGCATCGCAATTAACACTTAGAAATTCAAATGTTAACAATCATTTTGATCATCCATTTGCGCCGCAAATGCCACTTAAAACCAGCAAATTACAATTCGTACCAAATCAGCATAAAGTCAATAATTCACATTCCATTAGCAAATTCATTGCAAAAGAGGTGCAAATGTCAGACAGTAAAGAATGTGAACAATCTGAACAATTAGTCCCAACTCAACCCATTAATGGCAATAAAGCAAATAATCCACCAAATAACACCAAATTAAGCGCGAAAATACCCAAATCCGAGTATAAATACCACACACCCAAAAGCAAGTCGCTTTTTGCCCAAATTCAGCGTTCAAACAATTACTTCGTAAATAAAGAGAACAAACCTTTAAAATCAAAAAATACTATAAACAGCCTCAGAATTATGTCAAAATCAAAAGCAGTCCGTTCAAAATCAACACCAGCAAAAGCACGAGTCACCTTTTGGGATACAACCCCATCGACACCAGAATCAAACAATACAAGCCGTACCGAAACTCCGACAGGTAGCATGATCGATGAAACAGATGACCTGATGTTTAACGAAACACTTCAAAGAGTGTTCAGCAAAAAATTCCTCGCAATATTAACGGGGAAAGATGCAATCTTAAAAGAGGTACGAGATTGTGTATTACGAGACGACGCTGAAAGACTGCAGGAAATTAGTCCGTATCTCCATTCATATTGGAGAGACTTGAGTGTAAAAAACGGGTGCGTCTGTCTAGACGAAAGAATAGCAATCCCCAAAGCTATAAAGGATGCTGTACTCGAGGACATACACTCAACTCATCCGGGCAGTTTTGCAATGTTATCGTTGGCTCAGAATATTTGGTGGCCTTATATCCACAGGGATATATTGGCAAAAGCCAGTGAATGCAAGGCATGCACTGAGATAGGTAAGAATCTTAAACCAGTGATTTCGCACCGCAAATGGACACCTTTACCTAAGTGTAGTGAACCGAATGAGGAAATACAACTAGATTTTGGTGGACCAATTTTAAATGAGAAAGGAATAGAACAATATTTTATTACAAGTATAGACAGATACTCTAAATATCCTACGGCAGAAATAGTAAACAATGCATCAGGCCCAAATGTAGTTAAATTCTTAAATAATTATATATACCAACACGGAGTACCCAGAACTATTAGATTAGATCAAGCTAAATGTTTTACAGGAAAAAATTTTGAGACATTTTGTGCTGAAAATAATATTACACCTATATATGCACCAGCAAATGACCATAGAGCAGTCGGATTAGTAGAACGTATTATTCAAACAATTAAACGACAATTATCTTGCATGAAATCACAATTAAATAAAAAATTTCATTTAGAAAATTCATTGAAAGCAATAATACAACGCTTAAGAATATCAAAACAAAAAACATTAAATATTACACCATTTGAGGCACACTTTGGCAGAAAATGTAATACACCTATATCAAATATCACTACTAAACCTAATAATAAAAATTTGAACTATAATGCCATAATTAATTATTATTTAGACGAGGACACAATCCCAGGTCGTTCGTACCTAACGGAAGAACAATGGGCCGACACTGCATTATGCTCCGACACCGAAATAGAAAAGGTCATTTGCGCTGCAAGTTCTCGCGCACGATTGGAGCAAGAAAAACGCAAGGACGGAGAGACAAGATTCCTCAAACCCGAAGCCATTTGCCGCGAGATACCATGCTCCGAAAGAAGTATCCAAGTTAAATTGGCCAGAAAGCGACACGAAAGCCAACGACAGAAAAAAAATTTAGACGGTCTCTATGAAGTATTAGCGCCAGGGAGTACCGTCTGCAAGATAAGCCCGACAACGAGCGTTATAAAGGAGCCATATAAACAGGAAGTTAGAGTCCGAAATTCTGACATCGCGAAATTCGGAACGCGATCCGAACGCGAAACAAAATTACTAGAATACATAGATCGCCGCCCACAGAAAATAACAGAAAAAACATTAGAGCAGAAAATTCATCTTCACAAAAAGGACTTAATTCGGAAAAACACCGGGGACAAGAAAATTAAGAGGAATAAACGACAAGCCGACGACGTAAGTATAGTTTCTTCTGGACGTTCTTGTATTTCAACAACAAGCAACATCGCACGATCACTAAAGATGCGTATTCCGAAAAGGAAACCAAAATATGACACAGCCTTTCAAAACAGACCTGATTTAGTACAAGTGCTCAACATAAGTCCAATTGCGCCGCAAATGGATGATTCAATTGTAGCAGGACCATCTGCAACACAAACAACATCACCGACACCTACACACCCAACACCAATTTTGAAGAAAACTTCAAAACGTAATTTAACCATAAGCGACACATCGGATTCGGATACTTCCTCTGTCAGAAGAAGTAAACGAACTTTAAAGAAAAAGAAAACTCAGACAATAGTTGAAAAGGTTCGCAATACCGAAGGATATGTCGACGATCAAGATATCGAAACTGTAGAAGACTCGTACCAGAGCATTGACGACCGACAAGAACAGCCGAGAGAGATGACCGTATTACAAGCGGAAACGGCTGGACAAAGTGACAGCGAATAAAAACTTTGTTAAAACAAACTTTCTCTCTCAAACTTATATTTTACTTATTATTTAATATTTTACTACTTACTAACCGGTGAATATTTATTAATTTTCTGATTTTAATTAATAATTTATTTTCTTTCCAAGAGGGGAGAAATGTCGTACGGTGATAGATACCTTTCTTGTATCTACACTCGTACTTTAGTCTATATATGTCTGAATACTCCTTTTGAAGGGCGAATGCCTATTTAGTTCTTTTTGTTGCTAACTTCTTATTAACTTCCTCCCACTTTGCAAGTAATGTCTGTTCATGCTGTCTAGTGATTTCATACTGTAAACAAATCTAATTTTACTTCCCGGATGTTTGATCAAATGTTGAACAAATCCTTTTCTTCATTTTATTTAATTCTAGTTGTCACTCTTCTCATTTTCAGCGCTATCGCTTAGTTGAATTAAATCTTTGTCAAACGCTTCTCAATTGAACTAACTAAATAGAAATCAACCATTCGCGACGCGATTGCCTAATCGCCAAGTAATCGACAAAAAGTAGATAACACATTTGCCATTCGCGACGCAATTGCCACTCTCTATTTGGATAATACCAATCGCGACACAATTGACCCAACTCACATTGATTGAGTATAACAGTCTGAACTGAAAAAAGCTTTTGAATAATGCTCAACATTCATGTAATCAATTCCGAGAAAGCTCTAAAACGGTCTTATAATCATTCATTTTAACCAAAATTCGGCCTGACAATATTCTCTCCTTTTGGCACTCCTAATAGACTACAAGTCAAGCAGGACGACATAATTCTAGGAGTACAATTTGATCCTTGTGTTAGTTCGCTAGGGTACTCATTACGTTTGTACTTTTGTGGTCCAACTGTTTTCTTCCCTGCCCAGTCTATTCATTTCAAACTTTTCATTTTAGCTTAATTTGCGAATAATTTTCCCTACAATATAGATTACTGTTGTAGCAAAAAAACATTAATTATCTCATTCTGGCTAAAAAATAAAGTTCCTTAAATAGATTTCTGTCGATATGTTTATTTGTTCAAGATTGAGCTAATATTGCAACAAAGAGGAACTTTCGAGTCCAATGTCAATTTTTAGTTTTTTCAAGGGTTCAAATTTTGGCTCAAAATTCAATCTTTTAAATTGGTCACATTCTATGTGAAGTATGAAAGATAGATTTGATCATAGAATCTGATTTTTCTCACTCTTTCCTAATAGGTCCAACGCTGATTTAATTTTCGATTTCAACGAGGCGACTCGGTAATCTGCGCTTGCACATAAAATTCCGACCCCGTTCATCCACAATATTGGCTGAATTGTCTGCCAAATGACGAACATACAAAATCCCAAAAGTTCAAGTTTAAAAAAAAAATCGTTGTATGAACAAAAAGAAAGTCTCCAATGCAAATAACTGTGGTGGAGTACAAATGGCACATTAGATTGACGAGATGTGCAAATATTAAGAAAGCGAGTCAAGACGAACAGCAAACTCAAACAACAACAACAACAAAAATTAATTTTTATCAAAAATTCATGCCCATTTTAAAAAACAAAACTTAATAACACAGTCAAATAGCGTCAGATAAAAATGATAATAAAAAACGACTTGTAAGTCACCAGAAAAGATAAGGGAGTGGCAAAAAAAAGACTTGGTAACATTTAGACAAAAAAGAACAAAAACAGTAAAGTTGAAAAATTCGCTTATTTTTTTCTAAACAATTAATTTCGAAGTAATGAAAACCATTAGAAATCAACTAAAAAATCCCATAGGTTTAAGATTACCAGTGCTTCTATAGGAGGAACTAATAACTGCCAGTATTCAATAGTTTATGCGGTTTCAAAAAGAACAACAAATAGACATCAAACAAAAACTCAAATAAAACTTGGCAGAAAACGCTTTTGAAACCGTAAAGCCATAAAATGGCCATCAAAATGTGTTCAATTGCACTTTCTGCGACCACCGATAATGTATTTTGTGACCTTTCATCAAAGATGCTAGGTAACAACTTGACAAAAATGAAGAAAAAAATGCAAAAATAAGTAACAATTTATTTTTTTTTTCAAAAAAAAAAATCATTTCCAAAGTCGTTAATGAAATCATTTACAGAAAGAATTATTTAATTAGGTTCGTACATTCTTCCATTAGAAAACCTTGAGAATCGCACGTATCCAAAATATGTCTTAAGACTACAAAAAGAACGTCAAACATGACAAAAATCAAAAATTAATTTACTTTTTTTTCCGTGTCGAAACCAGTAAAGTTAACGAATTCTTTGTAAACTTTAGATTGCGTGACACAAATCTACTTTTCAAAACTTTTTTTGACTACAATAATTTCATATTTGGACTGTAATTAACGAGACTATATAACAAACCGACAATAAAAGGAACAAAATTGCGAAGATAAAAAGTGTTTTTTTTTTAATTTGGAAAACAATTGTTT
Organism: Convolutriloba macropyga; assembly: GCF_964194025.1. Classification (NCBI taxonomy): domain Eukaryota; kingdom Metazoa; phylum Xenacoelomorpha; order Acoela; family Convolutidae; genus Convolutriloba; species Convolutriloba macropyga. Next base: position 16,674 of record NW_027450619.1, on the reverse strand, counting down.
TCAGAGTCATGAAAGACATCAGCTATCTACTAAAATCAGAATATCGGCTCATCTACTTTTTAATGAAAAGCCAGTGACACCGGATGATTGAACAGAAAATTTCATACGACTAGAAAGGCAAAGTAAAAACTGCAGTTAAAGACAAAATTTAAAAAATTCAAATAAATTCTTCGAGAAAGTAGTGTCGAAGCAATTAAAATCTTAATCTTTATCTTCAAGGATTTCAATATTATCAATGGTGCTTTATATTGAAAGCCAAAATATGCTATATGAACTGTCAATAACGTTATAATGTTACAAAACTAGAAAACGTGAAAAATGGACAAAAACCTAAAATTTCAGAAAATGTGAAATCTAGTTGTATCAAAACCAGTAGCCATAACTTAAGGCGTAAAACCGCATTAAAGATTGAATTTTGTTTCAATAGAAAGAAGAAGATTTTTTTTTGTCCGGAGAATAAGCTACAAACTGACCAAAGAAAGAAAAATAGAGGCAAAATTTCAATTAGTCATTTTTTATTTGAAAATCAAATACTTTTAAAAGTCAAAACGACTACAAGCTTTCAAGTAATCAACTAGATACAATAATGTCGAGCTAATTGGGAACCCAATTGGAATTATAATTAGTGATCTTTTTTTCGAAATGTTCTGTTATTTACTTATTGTAGAAGAGATCGAATTTTTTTTATAAAAAAGACCGACTGTTTAGAATCCGAATTATTTTTGGATTGTACCAGTCCAAGATTGGTCCAAAACTAGCCCTGCTAATGTTGTTTGTTCATTAGGAACACTTAATTATCCGAATGTTATTGATATTGATTTTTTGTTAGTTAAAAAATCCAAAATAGATGCTGCGTTTTTCATAAACAACGAAAAAATTGAGCAAAAAACGGCGAAGTTTTAACTATAGAGCTCTCTCAACGGAATTTGAAGTCGAACAAGCCTTCTTTTGAGTTCAAAAAAATTGTGGTAGTGCTGTTTGGGTCTGTACTTCCTGTAAATTTAATCAAAATGGACTAAAGAAACTTATTTCGTGCTGTTTTTGAAGAAAATGTCTAAATTTTGAAATGTTTAGCCAGAATTTTTGACAAAAAAATATTAATAAAAATAGCCTACATTTTTTTTTGTTTTTACAAACAAATATCAACAACACTTTCTAAAAAATAACAAATTTTAGCAAAATTGGCGAAATTCCGGAAAAAGTGAAGAAAATCTCACCGGAATTCACTCTATTTTCTCAAAATTCAAACCTCGATAACTCACTGTAAAAAACGAAATTAAAAAAACCTTTTAATTTCATATTCTAAGCTGGACAAACTTTCTAACGATACCAGTCCTAACTCTCTACGATGAATATATCGATCGGCCAAATTTGACTGAACAAAAAAAAACCCATTTGAGTATATAGTTCCTTCCCCCTCAAGAGGGGTCGGAACAACAAGGAAGCATTACGGTTTTCCTCAGAACTTTTGATGCTCTTTACACTACCTGTTTCCTTAAGGTTTTTCTTTTCATAATCATTCGATTTCGATCTGAATATAACAATTTATTATCAAAAAATTGTTGCAGAAACCAATTTTTCTTTGCAAAACTTTGTTCATATTTGAAACTATGTTTTTATCTGTTCCATTGCGCATCATTTGTACCCGTCAAGGTTACCTCATGCTTTTCCTAAATTTAATTTAGCGGCAATAAGTTGTGGCCTGGAATTTCAATGGGCGCCTGTCGCCCCATTGCTTAGAATATTATCTTTCCATTTTGCGGCACTGCTTTCACTTTACACCATTTTACAATTTTCTCTCTCTTTGAAAGCAGGGGGCTTTATTTATCGCTCGAACGTAATATACGAATTGAACAAGTCGGTGATAGGTAGCCCAACTGTTTTTTATTAAAAGACCAAATTAAGTAACATCTAATCACGTTCTAATCTTACCTCTTGACTTAATCTGCGAAGAGCGAATAATCTTTGCGGTTTAATTGAAAAAAAAAACTGATGAATCAGGCTCCTATTTGAAGTACTTTTAAGTACGCGCATCTAAGAGTACGAATTGAAAAACTGCACAAAAAATTGCCTAGATGTGCGTTTATGCAAAATATTGGGGAAAAATTAAAAATTTTGAAGGATCGCCCGTAAGTATATTCTGATGGGTGCTTAGAGTATTGCCCTACAGAAAGTTTAGCCGACAAGGAAAAAATGAGAAATTTAACTGACGCTAAGTTCTGATTATACACGACAATTGGGTTGGTTAAATTATCACTAGTTGATTGAGCCATGACAAATTGGTGACTGGTCGGATTGTCGGCTTAAGTTCTTATTTCTTGGTTTCGGCTAAAACCCCATGTCGGCCAGTTCGGTGATATCCATTATCATGATCTGAGGTGCTACTTTTGGGCAAAACCATGAAATATTGCAGGAAAAATCAATTAAGAAGAATAGGCACTCGCCTAATCAAGCCAAATAAATATCGCTCCATAGAGCAGCCGTCAAAACAATTCTTTAATCAAGAAAACAAACAAGTATTATTATCTACTGCAAGTGCCGATACTTGTTCACTTTAAATAAAGGACTGCAAACCAAGGTTATATTTATGACCAAATCAGTGCTAGGAATATTAGCCGTCAGAGGTTTAAGAAACATGGAATAAGGAAAAATATAGTGTGTGTGTGTGTGTGTGTGTGTGTGTGTGTGTGTGTGTGTGTGGTGTGTGTGTGTGTGTGTGTGTGTGTGTCTGGTGATGAGAGGGGGTTAGGGCGGAAATGAAAAGGGGGTTATACGATTGTTGATGAAAAGGTAATGCATATTTTTGAGCACAATTAAGAGGGTTTTAAATTTTTAAATTGAAAAATTATAGCGGGAAAAATTGCATATTTCCTCTTTTGTAATTTATCGGCTAAATTTCTTCTTTTTCAGTCGTCGGCTAAACGCACAGTTGGCCAATGCGGCGGTAGGCAAGCCCGGCTTAACATGTAATCATTATATGCACTATAAATGCGGCTACCTGAGACGGAGAGAAATTGAAACCAGGTGTATGAAGTACTGAGATTGGTTGGTGTTGAAACAAACCTCCGCAACCATTTGCCAACAAAATTCTAACAGAAATTGATTCAAACCAATTCATGCAATGTCAGAAAGATCGCCCAGTAATAATTCGCACATATACAATAGAGATTATTTTTATTAAAGCAATTTAGTTGCCAAATCAATAATTCATCAATTGGAACTGTTTCTTGCCCAGGCCAGCACAAAAAAATCAGAAAATTGAAGATCCAAAATGAAGCATTTGCTCAGAGGCGCTCGCCAGAGGGCCTCCTTTGCAAACCAAAAGGCATAAGATGTGAGTCTGGTTTTAATATGTCTCTCATAATAGTCATAGGTATTTATAATTGTTGAAAAATAAATATTTACCAGAAAAGTACTAAAGCGTTTTTAAGAGAAAAGTTTTCAAATACTTATTGATGAGTAAGTTGAGCAAAAAAACCTTGGATGAAAGTGGCAAAACTTTGTGGCCATCAGTATTTTAATACTGAGTTTTCTGAGTTCTGCTTGTTCAAATTTAATTTCTGGCCATGGCAGTTTTAGAACGAGATAAAAGTGAACAAATGTGGAAACAAGCTTATGTCTTATTATGGCTCATTATTGATGCATCGGCTTAAAACGAAGTAAAGGCAGGTAGGAGAATATAGCTAACAAGTAGGCTCCGTAATGTGCGTTCGCACATAATGCTGCCACCGCGCAAATACACATTTTTCACTAAATGGTCTACAAAATGAGGAAGAGATAAAAAAAAACTACTATGTCGTTCAAAAAACCTTTAACTGAATAAAACAATATACCTTAGAGGACCGATGAGGCCTGTCATTAATATGACTTCAGTAAAAAAGCGAAAAAAATCAAATAATTCCAAATATTAAGTGCGACCAAAACTCGTTGTTCCTTTTTTTAATAACCATAAATAACCAAATCAAAATGATATCAGATAGAACCTATACTGAGTGTGTGAACCTATGTGTGTGTGTGTGTGTGTCTGTGTGTGTGTGTGTGTGTCTGGTGAGGAGAGGGGGTTAGGGCGGAAATGAAAAGGGGGTTATACGATTGTTGATGAAAAGGTAATGCATATTTCTGAGCACAATTAAGAAGGTTTTAAATGTTTAAATTGAAAAATTATTGCGGGAAAAATTGCATATTTCCTCTTTTGTAATTTATCGGCTAAATTTCTTCTTTTTCAGTCGTCGGCTAAACGCACAGTTGGCCAATGCGGCGGTAGGCAAGCCCGGCTTAACATGTAATCATTATATGCACTATAAATGCGGCTACCTGAGACGGAGAGAAATTGAAACCAGGTGTATGAAGTACTGAGATTGGTTGGTGTTGAAACAAACCTCCGCAACCATTTGCCAACAAAATTCTAACAGAAATTGATTCAAACCAATTCATGCAATGTCAGAAAGATCGCCCAGTAATAATTCGCACATATACAATAGAGATTATTTTTATTAAAGCAATTTAGTTGCCAAATCAATAATTCATCAATTGGAACTGTTTTTTGCCCAGGCCAGCACAAAAAAATCAGAAAATTGAAGATCCAAAATGAAGCATTTGCTCAGAGGCGCTCGCCAGAGGGCCTCCTTTGCAAACCAAAAGGCATAAGATGTGAGTCTGGTTTTAATATGTCTCTCATAATAGTCATAGGTATTTATAATTGTTGAAAATTAAGTATTTACCAGAAAAGTACTAAAGCGTTTTTAAGAGAAAAGTTTTCAAATACTTATTGATGAGTAAGTTGAGCAAAAAAACCTTGGATGAAAGTGGCAAAACTTTGTGGCCATCAGTATTTTAATACTGAGTTTTCTGAGTTCTGCTTGTTCAAATTTAATTTCTGGCCATGGCAGTTTTAGAACGAGATAAAAGTGAACAAAGGTGGAAACAAGCTGATGTCTTATTATGGCTCATTATTGATGCATCGGCTTAAAACGAAGTAAAAGCAGGTAGGAGAATATAGCTAACAAGTAGGCTCCGTAATGTGCGTTCGCACATAATGCTGCCACCGCGCAAATACACATTTTTCACTAAATGGTCTACCAAATGAGGAAGAGATAAAAAAACTAATATGTCGTTCAAAAAACCTTTAACTGCATAAAACAATATACCTTAGAGGACCGATAAGGCCTGTCATTAATATGACTTCAGTAAAAAGGCGAAGAAAATCAAATAATTCCAAATATTAAGTGCGAACAAAACCCGTTGTTCCTTTTTTTAATAACCATAAATAACCAAATCAAAATGATATCAGATAGAACCTATACTGAAGCTGATTAACTGAACTCCATTAGAAAACATATGGGACATTTCATCAATGCAAATTGGTAACATTCGACAGGAATTGAGCAAAAGGGCAACGTTTAATAAAACGTTGCTTTCTTTTGAGAAAAAATAGTTTCGAACATGTTAGAAACATTATGTATCATCTGAAATCATCAATAGATTGATTGAAACCAGGTGTATGAAGTACTGAGAAATGGTTGGTGTTGAAGCAAAAATCCGCAATTATTGCCAACAAAATTCCAACAGAACTTGATTTAAAACACTTCATGCAATACCACTCAAGATCGCCCAGTATTAATTCGCATTTTTAAAGCATTTTATTTGCAAAATCAATAATTCATCGATTGGAGCTCTTTCTTGCCCAGGCCAAGCTTTGAGTTGATGACCAGACAATTAAAAAAATAATTAATGTCGAGCAGGTTAAAAACATTAGGCGTCATCTGAAATAATCGATAGATTTCTTTTTAGTCCAATAGAGAGTTATAGGGACCTTTCATTATCCAAGATATGTTATACGACTTCAGAGCAATCGACAAATACAGGCAAAATAATATTCAAAGTTTGCATGAAAACAGTATCCCAGCCAATTAAACATTTAGCTGTTCACTATGAACCTTGACAATTTTCGTTGCGTTTTTTGTTCAGATGGCCAGTGGAAAACCCATTATTATGATACCGTTAAAAACAAACAAAAACCTACAAAAATGGGCGAATATTCATGAGCCACTAATGTTTTAGGAGAACTCGTTATATCAAGAGCAAAGCCAATTTGTGGGAATTAAAACAAAAAAAGAGCAATTATTAGTTCAGTAGATAGAGAAATGTGACTTGCATATAGAGATACTAAGCTACAGGTTAACAGAAATAAGATTGGCGAAGATCAGAAATCCGCTGTCTTTTTTTTAAAAAAGAACTGTTTTCAAAATTCAGAGCCAACACAAGCTTTTGACAAAAAGAGTAGACACTCTATGTTGCAACCTCTTTGAAAACCAATTGCGCACTTTAATAGTGAGACTAAATCATCAGATTATAAAATTACATTAAATAGAAGCAATATTAAACAATTTCACAAACAACTAAAGGAAAACACAGTGTTAAAGCCATCATTCATCAAAAAAAATTATTGAAAAAAAACTTTATTTGTTGCTCTCGAACATCAGAAAATCTCTTTGTAAAACGACTATCTCAAAATGACAACAAAAAGAACCACAAACTTGAATAACATCTAAAATTTAGATATTTCTTGTGAAACAAATTGTCTAAGCCCTAAAGACGTCAATAAAAACGCTTAACCAACAAAAAATTATTGTGTGATTGAACATATAAACATACTAAATCTTTCAATAATGAGG
>NW_027450619.1:0-5000 GCF_964194025.1 Convolutriloba macropyga | reverse complement strand
AACCTAATCCATAAAAATTGAAAAAAATGAATCTATTCTTCTTAGAACAACCAGCTTAAAATTTTCTTCAGGTTCCAAAAAGTAATTGTAGAAGAATATAATAATAATAATAATAAATTTAATAATAATAATAAGAATAATATTAATAATGAATTTCATGAAACTAGGTTTCACCAAGCTTATTAGATTCTTAACGGGGTTTTTTTTCATTTCCTTAATTTCATTTCCCTCAAACACTGTCCATCCATATGGGTGCGATTTTAATTTAAAATTGTGCTTAGCTAAATCAAATAGATATTCTTTGACCTCTCTTTTGAATTTGGGAGGACTTGAATATGGGTTATGGTTGTGAAAATCACGCACCAGTGACATCAAATTGTAGAAGTCTGTAACTCTGTAGAAAAAAATACATCGGAAACGCTGGCGATTACATTCGTTTGAGTATAAAAAATTTTTTCTCATTTAATTGTGTTTTGGAAAGTCCATTCCTTTTTTGCCAAAATTGCTCTGCCTGAATTGCAAGTTTTCATGTCAGAATTCTGTTTTAAACTAAGAAATCCAAAAAACGACATATTGATACTTGATCGGAAGTAAATTTACTGATTGAAGACAGTCATTGTATTCTTTGTCAGTAATATGACTTTTTAATTGTGTCCATTTTAAACTTTTTCTCTGAAGCCGTTCCATTTGCTTGACGATGGTTTTACTGTCATACCAAACATTGGATCCATAAAAAAGGATCAAAATTATCTAAATTTTGACTAGATTGAATTTAACTGAACTTGGAACTGATCTCACTTGGAACTGATCCATTGTTTCACTTGGAACTGATCTCCTTAGATAAACAAGCTTCTGTTTGGCTTTTAGTAGAACAAAACTTAAGTGATAATCCCATAATGAATTTTCTAAAAATTATATGGCCAGGTCTTTGAAGTGCCTTTTCTGTGAGATAGTTCCATTGCTGGGAGGATGCAAAATTTGCTTGTTTTGATTTTTACGTTTAGAAAATTGTACTTTTTTAAATTTATCGAACTTGAAGTTTAAACAGTTCTCCTTGCTCCAAACAAAAGCATTTCCAATATCTTTTTCCAGCTGTACTTTTTTTGTCCACAGTGTTGACGATTTTTGCGTCATCCGCGTGTGAATAGCACTCATTGAAAATTATTTTGGGTGGGTCATTTATATAAACGGAAAAAAGAAACTTTGCAAAAATTGACCCTTGAAGCTCGCCGCTGGTGATTGGTCGAAGGTCCAATTTTTCGCATGAAATTACAACTCACTGCTGTTGATCAGTTGAATTTGACACAAAAAATCTCAAGAAAGCACTATCAAACCCCATTGACATAATTTTAAAAGTATGATATTATAATTGATGGTATGAAAGGCCTTTGCTATGTCTAGATAGACTGTCATTGGCACTTCGTTTTCATCAAGTTACTCAAACAACCTGTTGCAGTAGAGAAGTAATTGAGTGATGGTTGAGCAATTTTTCCCAAAACCATTTCGCTTTACGCAAAACTTTTGTTTCAGAAAGATCGAGAACTGCTTATACACCATAAGCTCAAATGGTAGTGACAAGGAGCTAAGCTTAGCAATCAGTCGGTAGTTCTTGATATCTAATTTGCTACTTCTTTTGAAATGAGGTCGTACATGCACTTTTTTCCACAAACTGGAAAACTCACATTTGCTAACACAGCAACTGAAAATAAACAAAAGTTGATTCGAAAACTACGGTACAGCAGACTTCAGAAATTTTGGGCTCATTCCATCAAAAGAGTTAGCACCACTACGTATGTATTTGATTTCCTTACTTGCTCAGAGCTGCTTTGCTAAACTGAATATCATCAAGAAATATTTCTGGACTTTCATTAAATGAAATAACAACTTCAGAATCGTATTGAACAAAAACAGAAGCGAAAGAATTGTTAAAACATACTGCAATGCTCTTGTACCCAAAAAATTTTTCTATGTACATCATTTTCTCAGGCAGAGCTGGTTGTTTGGTTAATTGTCCGATCAATTTATATGCATCTTTTGTTGACCAGACCTTGCTTTTTTCAACGAAATTTTCAACGAAAATAACCAACTTGTCATTATTTATTTTCTAAATGCATGCTTATGGTAATAGTAAACAACAATATTATCAATTGAGTCAAATGAAGACATTGGAAAATTAAAATTGATCGTAATTTCGTCCCAATTAGCTTTACCAATAGTTTCTTTTTTTGTTATTTCGCAGAAAACAGACGTTACGGAAAAAAAGGAAAAAGTCTCACTAATAAAGGGTCTCACTAAGAAAAAAATTAGAAGTTCTTTGATTGCTAGGCATATGAGACTGTTGACCAATAATTGAACAAGTTGCAGCTTTTACAATTTCAGATGGAAACTGTAACCGAATTATCAGAAAAATCATAAACACAGCTTCTCATAAGCATCAGGTAAATACGGTCTCTGAATAATTCAAAATTTTAAGGAGTAAATGAAAACGAAAAAATGAAAGTCAAAAACTATTATTTATGTTGTTTTTTTGCTCCGTGTTTTTTTGAACCGCTCTCAATTTCAGAAATTAAGTATATTATAGTACTTCGACTTCCAACTAGCCTCTGATTACGAAATACACCTGTAACAACCCACTTTACCACCAACATCAAATATCACCAATATTTAGGTCTGAAAGGACTGCAGCCAAATATGCCCAGAGCCGCGGTCTAGCGTGTTTACCTTTACATCGCTGCCCTAGTACACTCCACCCCCAAAGTACATAATGCATCCCTAGCAAGAAAACATGAGCCATTGCCTAGTGAATGATTAGCAACTATAGCACATGCATCTAATGGTTGCTTACTATATGCACCACTAAACTTGGAGTTGTTGGCAACGGATTCGCTTCAGGACTTTTTAACTTTGAACATTTTTCATTTGGAGGCAAGTTAAAGCACCGGCGAAACAATTAAAATTTAAAAATAATAAATGTTAACCAATAATGCCAAGTTCGCCCTTTAAAGAGAACGAAATTTCATTTTATTAGCATTTGGACGAGGAGAAAAAACCCTTTAACGAGGGCTACTTTATGAGCATTTAAACTGGAGATGAAAGCGGGGTTAAGTTAGAGAAAGTAAGAGTAAATCACGTGGAAATTGACAGGAACTTTACGGGCACTTACGGGTCCCTGGAAGAAGGAAAAGGTAAGAGCCATTGAGCCATTATGGTCTAATCTCAGCCGGTTAAAAAGAGAAACAAGCGCTATAAGTCATACTCGCTTGATTGACCAGCAATAGATGAATTTTCTTCTAAACTTGAATCACCCACATTAAATATACTTCGCGATAAGTTTCTCTTTGATACAATGGTTGTTTATGTTTTTTTTTCGGGGGGGGGGGGGGGGGGCAGTGACAGAGAGCTGAATTTTAAAACGCAGTTGATTTAATATAAACTTAAACCTGAACCATGATAATGATCATCAATTTAGATTTCTCAAGGACTCCTGTTCGAGAAAAATAATCTTGCAATATCTTGGAAAAAAAACTGTTTCAAGAATTTTCTAATAAAATAAATTAATCCTGTAAGAATCCTGTCAAAAGCTTGTCAAAAGCTTGTAGTTTATTTTCGACTCGGGCAGACTAATATCAATTGGTCTAGACGACATCAAATTTTCACTAATTATCTTTCAGGGCCTTAAAACTTTAGAAGCGTACGAGCGCGGTGGATAGTTAACACCGCTGAATAAAAAACTCTTGTTTTTTGAAGTCCAATTCTGAAACATCAGTTTGAAATTTCTGTCCAATTGAGGCTACTTTACAAAAGTTTTCGGTTGTGAACTGAGCCATTGATCATATGATGATCGAACATCAAACAATAAAATAGAAATTGGCAGCTATTTTGAAATCTCAGTATTAATGCAAACCACATATCTAATATTCATAGAGAAAAATCTTAAACACAGCCTACCTTATAAGCAAAAATTGGGATTAAAATATTCAAATTAAAACAGTAATAAAAACCAAGCAAAAAAGTTCCAAAATTTTTATTTGAATGAATTAGTTTTCCTATCCGATCAGTCAATAATCTTTGCTATACAAGGCAGTCATGAAAACTACAGGGAACAATTCATGGAATTAAAAACTCTTTGAGTCTGAGCCCCCTATAGATTTGTTGCTTCATTTTTTTGCTTCAATTTTTGCTTCAATTCTCTGCATAGAGAAAATCGCGATTGGGTGGATAGCCAAAGATCGATTTCTCGGCTCACTAAGTGAGGAGAACATGATTCTGAAACTAAATTTAATAAGACTTGAGTGGTGACAAATATTAAGAATACACAGCTTCAATAGAGTGTTTAAACTCAAACGTAAGATTAATTCACGTGTTCATGGCCAAAAAAAAACCTTGTGGTTGAGCTGTTCGTGGAAGCAGACTGAACGTTTCTGTTAAACGAAAGAAAAAGAAATTGATATACGAATTATCTGCAAGAACATCCACTTGTCTCAGCTTCTTTTTGAGCGTCACAGATAGCCACCAAGGACCTTCAGAGAAAAGAAAACAAACAATGTATTCAACTCAGATTATCTGATTTCATGTAATCCAAACATTATAACCTGAACTGCGTCATGAGCAAAGCCAGTCTTCAAAACCGCATTTTAATGTGGTTGCAGAGTAATAAAGTGACAGTAAGGTCTATAGCAGCAGGTTTTTCAGCTTTCTAAAAATGAGATAGACTTTTACGGTCGCGAACCACCATTGACGATAGAGCTGTTTTTTTTTTATTTCAAATACTGGTGCCTCATTCGACCACGAGCAAGCGATGACAAAGTTAGAGAGACAAAATAAAATGTTTTTTTTGTGTTAAGCTATGTTGTCTCCCGGACATTCGCTGTTAAGAAATTGATGCTTGTTGTACACAAAGAACAATTTTCTCTCTGCTGGATAATTTGTGATGCCCAATTTCAAGTTTCTGCGTTCTCTGAGTTGACGCGCAGTCAAATGCAGACAAAGCAAAGATATGG
>NW_027450618.1:0-1000 GCF_964194025.1 Convolutriloba macropyga | reverse complement strand
AAATATATTCAAAGTCATAATTGGCAATAGATAACAACTAAAGGCCTTGTATAGGCTCACCTGCAGCTATTTGAGAACCCAATTGCATCTTTAAATAATAAAAGTTATTCATGAGGCTGCAAAAAGATTGACAATTGAACTCAGAACAAAATTAAATCACATAAAGTTTACGAAAAAACATTGTCACAGCCATAAAAACTATGAGCATTTCTCTGAAGACAACCTATATTCTCATATGGCCTTATTTGGTTTTAAAAAAGATCTGTCAGTGATTGACCCTGAATTGAAAATATTCTTGTCAGAAATGAACATAAGAAAACAAAACTGCGAACAAATTTTGAAAAAGACCGCGCCCTAATGTAATCCGAATAATTATTGATTGTAAGAATCCACGATGAGTTCAAACTTAGTCCTGGTTTTCTCAGCGTCCAAGAAAAAAACTATTTTTTCAATATGTTTGCAAAAAAAGATCAATTAGCAAATGAAATATTTCAATAAAGCGCAGTAAGCCATGCATTTTGTATAATTCTTTGGTATAATCTTCGAAAAATTGGCAAAAACTTAATTCCAGAAAACTCCTATAAGAAGCAAATATACAGCTATATTTTTTGGAGTTTTCAAAAATTGTGGCAGCTGGTGTTAGGCCTCTAATTCCTGTAAAATTAAACGAAGTAGGAAACAAAAACTTATGTGGAGCGTTTTTTGATTTAAAAAAGTCTCGAATTCTAAACATTTAGCAGAAATATTAATAAAAAAATCGGATAAAATCGGGCAAAATCGGACTTATTTATCCTTAACCGGAAAACCAATAAGATTTGTTTCAAAATTATTTACATGTTTTAGCAAGGGTTGAAGAAAATTTGGTCAAAAATTACGGAAAAAGTGTGAATAAAAACAATGGAATTCACTCTAATTTTCTCAAAAGTTCTAACCGCGATAACTCCCTTTAAAAAACGAAAATCAAAGAGACCTGTTTTATTCCATAATCAATCTAGGCTAG
>NW_027450617.1:0-33174 GCF_964194025.1 Convolutriloba macropyga | reverse complement strand
TCTCTTCTTCCTTTTCGCAGTTTTGTAATTTTTAAAATCGTCAAGCCCAAAAAACTATATCAATTTACACCAAAATTACGTCTTTTCAGCACAAGCAATACCTTTTTGCATAATTTTCTAGCTTTAAGCGGGCAATCTTTAAAGCGTTACTCCCATAACTTGCAATTGGTTTCTATTTTTTTTCCAGACTTTTAGCCCCAGTTTATTGCCCTTGTCTCTAGCAAATAATTTCAACATTGTTTACTAACCGTCAGCGTTTCGGTTGCAAAATTTTTGCTAAGATTGCCGAGTTTCTACTTTTCCTAAAGAAATCTTAAAGGGTATAGAAAATGGAAGGAAATTTCGCAAAAATTTATGGGAGAGTTGCATTGATGTTGTTGGTTTCAAGTCTTTCAAAAAGCTGATTTTGATTAAAGTCCGGGTCAACGGTCATACAATTTTCTTTTGATTTCGTACTAGGTCATATATGATTCTTAGTACTCATACTAAGTCATATATGATTTGTATGAATTCCTGGTAGTCATACAAGGACCATATATGATTTCCTAGAAATCATACAAGGATCATACAAAAAAAATTCAAAGACTAAAAACTGTATAATTTTGATTTTCCATTGAAGTTGAAAAAATTTCTTGGATTTCATACAAGGTCATGTATGACACAAAAATACATTGACTGGTGCCACAAATTCTCGTATAATGTAGTCAGAGGACTTATTAAATATTATATCACATTTGCAATCCACATTTGATTCTTTTTATGCGCTAAAAGAATAACTTTGTGGTTTAAACGTATTCAGAAAACAAAATTTGACGTGATATGCATTTTTTTCTTGATTATTTTTTTTATAAATGAGTATTTGTAAGTATAAACTGGCTTCAGAGTATGTCAAATATTTTGTTATTTGTTTGGACTTGCTCTTTTATTTTGTGCCCTACTTGCAATTTATATTGTAGGTTAGGGTCTTTTGGCGGATCACATTGTGATGCCGGGGTATCATACATGTGATGCCCTACCGAATAAAAAACATAAATGGGTAAAGATTTTCAAAAAATAGATGTATGATTCTTAATATTCGTACTAGGATCATACATGATTTCTTGGTAATCATACAAGGATCATATATGATTTCTTTGGTTTTCATACAAAGATCGTACTAAGAAATCAAGTATGGACAGTATGAAATCATTTATGATCCTTGTATGAAATCAAAGAAACTTCAACCCGGGGTAGCGCTGAATTGTTGCTAGAGTTTTTTGAAGTTGTGTTTAGCAAAAAAACTTACTGTGAGCTCAGGAATTCGAATTTGTTCGCGGCAACAATGTGTTGAAAATGTTGATTTCTTTTTTAAAAAAAATTATGCCAAATTTTTAGGAAAGATCAGCTCGATGTTCTGAGTTTGAAATCTATCTCAAAATCATCCAAAGGCCGCCTCAAAAACACTGAGATAAAAATTCTCGAAAATAAACTGAATTTGGCCATTTTAAATGGATGAAATTTGCTGAAAATTATGCTGAGATGTGTTGAAAAGGGCCAAAAGTTATGAAAAAAAAACAAATTCTTCACAAACTGTAGTTGACTGTGAATCGAACGAGAAAGGTCGCATTCTGTCCATATACAGCAACAAAAAAGACGAAACAAATGGTGATTACAACTATCTTGTCAACTGTGTGGTTAACTGCTGCGAATGTCTCGGAGGAATTATTGTATTATCTATGGCAGCTGAAAGGCATCTATTCTGTTCACACCTCCCCCCTCCCCCCCCCCCCCACCGTATCGTGAAGTTTCATTATCCCAGTTATTGATTAAGATTTGTTATATAGCAAAATTTTATGTAAAATAGTTGGGTCTCTCACATTCACGGAGGGCAGGTTTTTGTGGGGTGGTTATAATGGGAAAAACCGAAAAATAGCCTCAGCGCCTTGGGTTGAAAATATTAAGGCCAGGTAAACTTGAGGGAAGGGGTCAGAATGAACAATAGCTTCCTTGAAACGAAAGATTCTACCTGATATGCAAACCAGCCAAGGCGAAATCAAAATTGAGCTCGCAAAAGAGGTTCAGATTCTACGCTTCTATTGTGTGTTGCTTCATTGTGGTATTGGGCTGTATGATCCTTGATGCTCTGGTGCATCACTCATTTTTTGTTAGTATACTTTATTTTTCATAAAATGCTGTTTCAATCCGACTTAAGGGGGGGGGGGTATGTGCCCAACAGAATTCTAATTTAGAAGGAAACTATCCAGGTTTAATTTTTTATAAACATTTTCCTTTTTATCGTAACTTCACTTTAGAGTGATTTTCAATCAGATTTCTATCATTGTTGATATATTTTCCTAATTATGTTATTACTAGCATCAGCTATCAATTGATGATAAGTGCGCAGCCCAATAGCAAAGTTGCTATCAGTGTCACGATTGTTATTAAAATCGGAGTATGGATTATATCGAGGAGACAACTTATGTTAAGATCAAGGGATCTATTCTGTTTTGCCCCCCCCCGCACCTTAGTGTTCTTATATTTTTTACGACACCCAGGAGCACGTGCTATTTTATTACATTGTAAAGTGTTATATAACAACATATAATTTGTAACGGTCATGGGGGGCGTAAAAACACTGTGGGGGGAAACAGAATAGATCCAGATAATCTTTTTGTTATTGAGAGTTCGGTATCGCAAGAACAGTAAAAGAAGAAAACCAATGTATAGGTCTGAAGTGTAAAGCTCTTGAATAGGAAACGCAAAGGCTGTTTGAACAATTTTCTAAGTTTAGAGTTTGTCACGTGCTGCAAATTGCCTGCTGTTTTCGCTATTTTGCTCAATTTTCTTTAAAAAATTAAGCTCTTATGTGTTTCCAATTTGCATGGAAGCAAATGTATCAATATATTCGTGAGTAGCATTTTTTTATATTCGACTTTATATGTTTTCTTTCTGTTTGTGATTTTTCTAAGTTTTATTCGTATATGAGGTAATCTTTTGTCATTTGGTTTCTTAATAAAGACCAATTGGAAATTTAATAGGAACTCGAGCTGACCTACTTAAAATTTTGTCTGCGTATTCTTCACTTTTTTCTCTGCGACTCGTATTTTAGTCTCCTTAAGAAAACTCCCAACTGCTTTTTGGGTGCTTTCAAATATCATTGAAAAATATTGACGTTGATAACTGCTTTTCTTGAATATATTCTTGTGTCTTATTCTCAAAATTATAACTCTCGTCAGATAGCTATTGCCGTCGGAGTAGTTTAGTGTTTTAGATTTTTAATTAAAAATACTAAAAAAAGATATCTGTTTTTGGAAAATTTGAGTCTGGCCTCATTTTTTTCCTGATTATAAAAGCTGGCATTTAGTGAATACTACAAATGTTTGGTTGTTTTGATATATAGTTAATTGTTTTCATTAGTTTTTTGTCACTAAGTTTTGAATAATTTTGCCTTTCGTGCAATATGGCTTTGATCTTCTTCAAGCGTGAAGTTGGTTTGTTTAGGTAACTTAAATTTATCCAATTTCCAAATAAAAAGGAGTTTGATTTTCTCCAGTTTTTTTCTTTTTCTCTTTTTTTTGCCGAAAATGTTTAGCTCACTATCAAAAACTAGAACTAATTTAAAGTGCTTCGGGAGTGGAGTTGAAAACTTTTTCTCTTTGAATTTAGCCTACGTCTTTTTCTGAAAAGTGGTTTTCCTCAATTTCAGTTATCACCTTTGGACTTAGCATTTTTGCCAAAATCTAACATTGCGCTAACGAGTTTCTGTTCGTGACTACCTTTGTGGTAGCGTGTTGATTAGATTTTTGGTCAACTGTTTAAAAAAAAGTAGTTTATCACAATTGAGGTTTCATAATCTGAATATATTAATTAGATGTTAGTCGAGCTGGATTAGTGGTAACTAACCTCATATCTTTCTCTAATTATTTGTCTTCATCATATCTAATTTGACCGACGAATTATGGATCATGCAATCAAATTGCTCCCTTTTCTCTGAATTCTGACGATCCTAATTCCGAGTATCTGAATTTGTCTTCCTGACTTCATTTACTGCCCTCTTGACATCATTTAAGTTGTATAGAATTTTGGCCAACAAATTAATAAGTGGTATTGCGCGGAATTAGTATATTCTATCCGAGAGCACAGTTAATAGTTTATAAAAATAAGGTTTTGCTCATTGAAGGACATAGTGTGTGAAAATTGGTTTTAAAGCAGGATTGAAATTCAGAATCTTATTTTTTTAGCAGTTTGACAATATTGAGTGTTTTCTGAAGCATGTCATCTTTTTTTTCTGCTAAGAAAGTTGTTTTTTTTGTCCGTTTTCTTTCATTCTAGTGACAGAAGAAACCAAGCTCTCAAGGACATTTGATTGTTCTAATTTTGTAATTACATCAATTTTTCATTTGTTCCACTGAACAAAAACAATGATCTACTTTGTTGTTTTGGCCTTTCTCTATCTCTGCTTGATTTTGCAGATATTTAACCCGAAATGTTGGTGAGTGGGGTAAAAACATTATGTAATATCTCTTTGTAATATCTATATACATTTATTATCTATACTCTAACAGCGCTGTAAAGATCTCTCATCGCCTATAATATCTTTGTTGTCCTTTAAGAAAAGCGAGTAAAGACCAAAAAAGTAATCTCAAGGGTTGCGTTTTCTAGCTATAATAGAAATCACGACTTTCTGAACTTTAAAACTAGAATGAAAAAAGATAAACTTCTTCCCTTATTAAATCTTTTATGTAGCGTTTTTGTTTCCAATTTTTTACACTGGTCACACCACAAGACCAATCTTTAAAACTCACCGATGACTGAATGTTTTCAAGCTTTCTCAAATTGCAAATTTTCTATTAAAAATTTAGGACAGTTAAAACTTGAAAAGACCAAGTATTGAGTTTAAGAATTATTCTTGCGCCCCAACCAACATAACACACAAGAAACTGTCCATTAATCGTAGTTTTTTTTGAAACTGGAAAAAGTGTATTACAAAAATATTTGGCGCACTGGAGTTCCAAAATGGTCGTTCACTAAACCATCATAATTTCAAAGTGAAAATTTTTTTGTTCCGACCCCTCTTGAGGGGGAAGGAACTATATACTCAAATGGGTTTTTTTTTGTTCAGTCATTTTTTCCGCTCGATATATTCATCGTAGAGAGTTGAGACTGGTATCATTAGAAAGCTTGTCCAGAGTAGAATATGGAATTAAAATGATTTTTTTTTAATTTCGTTTTTTAAAGGGAGTTATCGAGGTTTAAGTTTTGAGAAAATAGAGTGAATTCCGGTGATATTTTTTTCAAATTTTCCGGAATTTTTGACTAAAACTTCGTCAATTTTGCCAAAATTTGTTAATGTGTTTACAAAGTGTTGTTAATTTGTATTTGTAAAGACAGAAAAACTTATTGTAGGCTGTTTATATTAATTCTTTTGTCAAAAGTTCTGGCTATATATTTCAAAATTAAGACTTTTTCATCAAATACAGCACGAAATAAGTTTCTTTATCCAGATTGATTAAGTTTACAGGAAGTACAGACCAATACACCACTAACAGAATCTTTTTAGACTCAGAATGGGGCTTTTTCTACTTCAAATTCTTTGGAGAGTGCTCTGTAATTAAAACTTTGCCGTTTTTTTGCTAAATTTATTGGATGATTATCAAAAACGCAGCGTCTATTTTTGAGTTTTTATCAGACAAAATATCAAAATCTAGAACATTCAAATAATTAGGTGTTCCTAATAGACAAACAGCAATAGCAGGGTTGGTTTTGGACCAATATTGGACAGGTATAATCCAAGACTAATTCGGATTGCAATCAGTCAGTCTTTTTTATTAAAAAAATGATATTTTCTGCATCAATTAAATAACAGAACATTTCAAACCAGCGCTCACTAATGATAGGTCCGCTTGGATTCCTATATAACTCCACATTGTTTTGTCTAGGTGATTACTTGAAAGCTTATGATTGTTTGATTTTTAAAATTATTTGATTTTTAAATAAATAATAACTTAATGAACTAAGCCTTTATTTTTCTCTTAATTTCATCAACTTGTAGCTTATTGTCAGCAATGAAAGAATGCTACATATTTCTATTGAATCAAATTCAATTTTTCTTCCGGGTTTATGTCTTAAGTTATGTTTTTCCGGCTTTGATATTACGAGATTGCACATTTTTGTTAAAGTTTTTTAGGTATTTGCCCATTTTTCAAATTTTCTAGTTTTGTCACATTATCGCGTTATTGACAGTTCGTATATCAACTGAGTGGCTTTCAAAATAAGACACAACTTGTAATATTAAAATCCTTGAAGATATAGATTATGATTTTAACGGCTTCGAAACTACTTTCTCGATGAATTTACTTGAATTTTTAAAATTTTGTCTTTACTTTGTCCTTTATGTCTTTTTGTCTTTACTTTGTCTTTATTTTGTACTTTTTACTTTGTATTTTTAGTCGTAAGAAAATTCCAGTACAATTGCCCGGTTGCATTGGTTTTTCAGGGAAGAATAAATTATCCGATATTCTGATATTAGTAGATAGCTGATGGATTTCATGACTCTGAAAACGATTGTTTCATAAAATAAAAAGAGACACTTTGTAACTTCACAATTTTGCTCCTTTATTGCTTGTTTGTTATCAAGTTTCAGTAATTACCAGCCAAATATGACACTATTGTTGTCAAAGGAAAGTTTCAAGAGGTATTGGTGTCACACAAACTAATGTTTTCAAAGAATTCGTTGACTTTGCTGGCTTCGGTAAATTAGTTTTTGATTTTTGTCATGTTTGACTATTTTATGTAGACGTAAGACATATTTTGGATCATTTCAGTTAATAGGGGCTTGCTTTGGAAGAATGAACGAACCTATTTAATTATTTCTTTCTGTAATTAATGGCGTTCATGTCTTTGGAAATATTTTTTTCGAAAAATAAAAATAAATTGTTCAGAAATTTTGCATTTTTTTCGTTTTTATCAACCTGTTACCTAGCTTCATTAATGATCGGTTTTATAATACATTATCGGTGCTCCCAGAAAGTACAATCGAACACATTGGATGGCCATCGTATGGCTTTACAGTTTCGAAAGCGTTTTGCGCCAAGTTTTAATTGAATTTTTATTTGCTGTCTATTTGTTGTTCTTTTTGTAATCGCATAAAAATTGAATACCGGCAGTTCTTAAATCTTTCTATAGAAGCTTTGGTAATCGTACACCTATGGAATATATTAGTCGATTTCTAATGGTTTTCATTACTTTGAAATTAATTGTTTTAAAAAAATTAAGCTAAATTTACACCTTTACTGTTTTTGTTGTTTATTGTTTAATTGTTACCGAGCCTTTTATTGAGTAGTCCCATATTTTTCTTGGTGAATTAAAAGTTTTCTTGTTTAGTATCTTTGTATCTAACGGTATTTTGACTTTGTTATTAAGATTTACTTAAAAAAACGGACATGAAGTTTTTCATGTAATTAATTTTTGCTGTTGTTGTTTAATTTTGCTGTTTGTCTTGACTAACTTTCTTGATATTTGCACATCTCATCAATCTAATGCACCACTATTCACTCAACCACTGAGTTATTTGCTTTGGAGGCTATCTTTCCGATCATACACAAATTTTTTTAAAAAAAGACTTATTCTTTTCACATTTCACTACAATTTGCGAGGTCTCGACAGTTCTTTTTAAGAAAATTTCTGGTGTCAATCTAATTCAGTTTATAAATAAAAAACACAGGCGATAAACTAAACAGCAGCATTAATCTAACTATCACAACCGAACCTGTTATCTTTTTACCCAAGCAAATTTTCGTCGTTTTAATTAACTAAAAATTTTGGTTAATTAAATGCTATTTACTGTTCTAATAGTGATCGGTCCAATTATCTTCATAAGCAGCCCGATATTAATATATTTAGTTTTTCATCCGAAAGCTTATGGTCGTTTTGACTTTTAAAATATCTGATTTTAAAACAAATAATGGCTTATTGAATTTTGTCCATTTTTTTTCTTAATTTGGTCAACTTGTAGCTTAGTGTCAGCAAAGAAAAAATGCTTCTTTTTTCTACTGATTTAAAATTCAATCTCTATTTCGGTTTTAGGTATGGTTTTCTCTTTCTGATACAAGTAGATTTCACTTCTTTTATTTTTAGATATTTAGTCATTTTTCACGTTTTCTAGTTTTGTCACATTATCACCTTATTGGTATTCACAAAAGACACAATCAATTGAACATAACAATACTGAAAGATACAGATTATGGTTTAAATGGCTTCCACATTACTATTTTGAAGAATTTAATTGAATTTTTTAAAATTTTGTCTTTAACTCCATTAGTCGTATTAAATTTCCTGTATAAAGACAGGTTATATTAGATTTTCAAGAAAAAATAGATGAGCCAATATTCTGATTTTATTAGATAGCTGATGGCTTTTATGAGTTTAATAACAATTGTTTTTCAAAATAAATAACTTTTTTAATTTCGCAATTTTGTTCTTTTTATTGTCTATTTGTTACCTTGTCTCGTTAATTAGAGAACAAATAAGACATTATAGTTATCAAGGGAAGGTGTCAAAGAATTGGTGTCACAAAATCTAAGGTGTTTTAGAATTCATTGTGACTTGATTGCATTCGACACGGGTTCTTCTTAAAAAAGCAAATTTAATTTCGACTTTGTAATATTTGACGTCCATTTTGTAGAGTAATACATATTCTGGATAATTGCAGGTCTCAAGGGCTTCCTTTGGATCATTAAACGAAACTTTTTAATTTTTTCATTTTGTTAATAATGGCTTTCATGACTTTCGAATTAATAGCGTTTCGAAAAAAAAACAAGTGTTACTTAATTTTGCCTTTTTTCCTTTTTGTCTACTTGTTACCCAGTGAGTCTATATTTGTCTACTTGTCATTAATGAGAGGTCAGACACTACATCTTTTGAGTTCGAAGAGGGCGCAATCGAACAAATTTTGAGGGCCAAAATACGGCTTCACGGCTTCGACTGCGTTCTCTAGCAAGTTTTAATCGACTTTTTGGTTGTTATCTTTTTGTTGTTCGTTTTAACCGCATAAAAAAATCTACTAGCACAGGTGCTAAGGTCCTTCTGCAGAATCATTGGTAATCTTATACCTATGAGAGATTTTAGTTTATTTCTAATGGTTTTCAGTTCTTTGAAATTAATTGTTTTTTTAAAAAAATGAGCAAACTTTCTAGCGTTACTGTTTTTGTTCTTTTTGTCTAATTGTTTCCGAGGCTATTTATGGACTGGTCTCATATATTTTCTGGTGAAATAAAAGTTATTTTGTCTAGTTTCAGTTTTATCGGACGCTATGTTATGCTGATATTAGTAGATAGCTGATGGATTTCATGACTCTGAAAACGATTGTTTTATAAATTAAAAAGAGACACTTTGTATCTTCACAATTTTGCTCCTTTATTGCCTGTTTGTTATCAAGTCTCGTTAATTACCAGCCAAATATGACATTCTAGATGTCAAAGGAAAGTTTCAATAGGGATTGGTGTCAGACAATCTAATGTTTTTACAGAATTCGTTGACTTTGCTGGCTTCGGTAAATTAGTTTTTGATTTTTGTCATGTCTGACGTTTTTATGAAGAAGTAAGACAAATTCTGGATAATTTCAGTTAACAGGGGCTTGCTTTGGAAGAATAAACGAACCTATTTAATTTTTTCTTTCGGCAATTAATGGCGTTCATGTCTTTGGAAATATTTTTTTCGAAAAAAAATAAAGTGTTACGAAATTTTGCATTTTTTCATTTTTATCAACCTGTTACCTAGCTTCTTTAATGTGCGGTTTTATAATACATTATCGGTGCTCACAGAAAGTACAATCGAATACATTTGGATGGCCATCGTATGGCTTTACTGTTTCGAAAGCGTTTTGCGCCAAGTTTTAATTGAATTTTTATTTGCTGTCTATTTGTTGTTCTTTTTGTAATCGCATAAAAATTGAATACCGGCAGTTCTTAAATCCTTCTATAGAAGCTTTGGTAATCGTACACCTATGGAATATATTAGTCGATTTCTAATGGTTTTCATCTCTTTGAAATTAATTGTTTTAAAAAAAAATAAGCGAAATTTACACCTTTACTGTTTTTGTTGTTTGTTGTTTAATTGTTACCCAGCCTTTTTATTGGGTAGTCCCTTATATTTTCTGGTGAATTAAAAGTTATTTTGCCTAGTTTCAGTTTTATCTGACGGCCGTGACATTCAAATTTTGGTATTTTAACGAAATTGAGCAAAACAGTTTTAGTAATTTGTGATGGGGCTCCCAGAGAATTTTTCGAAGGTAATACTCAGTACTTTGCTCAACTATTACCACACGGTAGAGCACATTTAATTTTGGGATCTATTCTGCCCCCCGCAGTGGTTTCTATGACCCCCAGTCGCAAATTATATGTTTTTATTTAGCACGTTACTATGTAAGAAAATAGCACCTGCGTCTGGGGGTCATAAAAGATTTATGCTCACTAAGCTGGGTGGGGGGGGGGGGGGGACAGAATAGATCCTTATTGCACATTTGCTCTTTGCGTGAAATATTTCCCGGAGCCTCATGTCAGAGAATTTCAGTACTTTTTCATCAGAATCCTAAGGTAAAACGTTAATTCAGTACTGAATCAGAGTGACCCAATTTCACTTGATTTTTAGTGTTTTTTCCGATTTTTTGGATCCGATTTTTTTTTCTAAATGGTTTTCCCATTCCATTCATAGTTCATTGTAGGCCTAATTGCTTGTTTCAACCAAATTTTCATTCCTCGCTTATGATTTGTTTGTTGTCCACATGCGGCATTTTGACATTGATTTTCTTTTTTTTTAATTTTTTTATTTGATTTTAGAAATGGTTTTCCCAATTCACTCATATTCAGTTCTAGATCTAGTTTTCTGTTTAGTCAATAAAAATTTTTTGAATTCTACTTCAGGACTTGTCCTGCTATGTTTTTTTTCAACTACTTTTCACTGTTCTTAATTCCACACACACAATGCGCGGAATGGTTCTACTCTCATACCTGTAACAATATTTTCATATCTGTAGCAATTGAAATCGATAGTGAGCAAACCATACAAACCGTCTATTGATGTACGATGTATGAAAACTATACAAACCGTCTACTGATGTATGATGTATGAAAACCATACAAACCGTCTACTTGACGTCAAAAAAGCTAAAGGTGTAATGACGCGTTATTAGAGAGCAAAATTTAAACTGAAAATGTTATATTATTTGATGTTTGCATTGCTTTTTAAAAAATCTTCAGGTGTACGTATAGCTTTTTGGTACTATAATGTATATATATTTGGCAACACCACCCCATTTCTGAATGCGGGAGAATGTGACCTTAATAAAGATTTTGAACTTAATAACTTCTTTTTGACAATAATCAGAAGGCATTTTGAGAAGAAAGTTGTTGTCGATTCCCTTGTTTTTGTGTAGCCAAATTGAACAGCGAAAAGAAACGGAATAAAAAATTATATTTACAGCGTCTACATCGAAACACCTAAACCACCTCGATAGTATTGCCGGTTACACCGCTTTGTAGGCATCAACTTTTAAGAAACATCAGATCAATGAATCATCGTGCTCCTAATTCACTGGAAAAATTCACGGTGGCATCGAAAGAACGAGAAAATTCTTTTGGATTCTCAGTATGGTCACTTCATTCAGTGCAGCATGCAGCAGTACTCCTTCAGTCCTTAATATTGTCATCTCAATGAGGACACACAAAGACTCTCAAGTCAATTTTTTTATTGCAATGGTCTTCATAAAATGCAAGGAGATACCAGCTCCCATTCAGCAAGGAAATCTCAGTACCGTCTCAAAAGCATGCTGAAGAGTCATCCGTTTTTCAGTGCTAGGAACTCAATGCTGTGAATCTCATGTAATGTCATGATATACATCTGGTCATTAAAGGAAGGACCTCCAGCGCCATCGTTCAAGTGCATTTTCCTTCCCGTTTTCCAGTGTTTTCAATACATGGATTTGGTGAATTGATTTTTTTTGCTGGTTTCTGAGGCCCTGTTGAATTTGTAGTTGATTCAAAAGTGGGATCGGGAGTAAAAACTGTGAAAACCATCCTTTCGACTCTCCTTCACGCCCGCAGCCAGCTTAAAGACACACTGGAACACACTAATTACCTCAGGGCAATGAGTGAGACAACGAATTCGTCATAAATGGACGTCTTAGTCAATTTAAAAAAACAACGACATAAAAAGATTTGTAAATGCACAGAAGTCATTTTTCCGCATGCGTCAGAGTTCCAATTTTGCAAAAAAGAAAAATCAACTCAACAAAGTTCAATTCATTAATTTTTAAAGCGCTTTATGCGCAATAATTAACGGTGCTTCAGATCAAAATCATTGAGGACCGCTTTGCATGGCTGTATCACTTTATAAGATCTCCAAAGCTCGGATCTCCATCAGGAAAAAAAGAGAGAATCATTGTTGCGAATCCTGTTTCAAATCTTCAATACATACCACTGCCGCTTAGCTTTTTTTCTTAGAAAAATGAAAAATTTTAATAAATGGATCCAGATAGAATACTTGTTCAACTCAAAAATCAACTTTAAAAACAAATTCCAGTTACATCAATCAACCGCCTTATGAATGCCTAGGATGCATCAAGTTACGCGTAAGCTTAATTGACGGGAAAAAATTTGATGCCAAATGTGATGCAGATTTTTTTGATACAGTATTCGGCTCAAAGAGTGTTTCGCGAGACCTCAGTTTGACTTTATGGAAAAATTGGTTCTATAATGAGGACTCCAGAATTTGTAAAATGATTGGAAAATAGCTTGACGGTATGTGCGGGAAGGTGTTTGATCCGTTATCAGATGTCCACTTGGGTGCACTTTAGACATGGCCAGCGTTGCCAACCCAGACTAAAGTTTTAAAACCTTTTCATTTAGGAAACAATGAAACTCGAGAGAAACCGTCGGACAAAAATACTTTATTCACAGATATGAAACTCAAAATATCTTGATACGGTCTTGATATGGTTCTTGACAAGAAAACTTTAGGATCAAAGATGTCCAGACTTTTCAAGATTTAGTACTAACTCTCCACTAGTACGTTATTGCAGAGCACGTGTCATTACAAAGTAAATCATGGTGTAAAACAGGTGGTCTTGAGGGTCTGAACAGAAAAGATTCCATTAATGAATAAAACCCAAGATATATGCGACAATGAAAACTTTTTTTAAAGATTTGATATTTTTTTGCCGACAGAGAAATATCCGAAAGTGTTCTTCGTGTTGGTTTCAACGCTTCTATCTAACAGTCGCTCTTTTCTTCATCTCAGTGGTTCCTACTATTCTCTTGTCCAGTTACATATACAGACTAACTTGGACTGAGTTGCGGAAAGAAATTCGTGGACGATCTGGAAAAACGCATGAGCGAAAAGACATGCTTGCGAAAGCCTTTGGGATCATTTCTATTGCTTTCTCTGTGTGCTATACACCATATGTGATTTCAGCTGCTGTTAATGTCTACTTCTCTTCAGTCCATAGCTCTGTTTTCGCTGACAAGGAAGCAAACAGGCAATATATTTTTTGAACGTTTCCATTTGCAAAACTTTTTTTGATTTTTTTTTTCAAATTTATAGTAACAAAAAGCACGATCCGTGAAAATTTGTTTCTTTAAATCATTTGTATCTATTCTCCCAAGCCTAAGTACAGACTTAAGAAAAGACAATGCTCGACCAAAATGTACCATGAAAAGCC
The DNA here is from genome assembly GCF_964194025.1 of Convolutriloba macropyga. NCBI lineage: Eukaryota > Metazoa > Xenacoelomorpha > Acoela > Convolutidae > Convolutriloba > Convolutriloba macropyga. The sequence goes on along the minus strand of NW_027450617.1, from coordinate 19,481 downwards.
CATACTCGACTCATTTGAGCTGTGAAGAGACTTTAGCTGGATTTTATGACAAGCTGGACTTAAGCTCGACAAAGATGGTTCTCAAAAGACTTTAGTTGGATCTCAAGTTTTCTTGAAAGTTTCAGCTCAACCTAATGTTTGCAAAAAGAAGAACTGGACCGAAACTGGCACAAATAGAGATCGTGTACCATGATCAGACAATTGTAATCTGATGACAGATTTTAAATATAATGCAAATGACAGCATTACGCCCAACATTTGAACTGACACTGTTTTATTGTAAAATTTTTGTTAATAAGACAATTGAGCCTTCACAAATTGCGTTCCCAAGATATGCTTTCTTATCAATTACAGACCTTGACACAAGAAAAAGCTCTTAAAGCTCAAGTGTTTGAACTTTAACAATAGTCCAGCTAAGAGTTCTTCACGAGTTCAGCTAGTCTTTTCATAACCCGATAGAGTCCAGCAAAAGTTTTTTTATGGATACAACATTAGTCATTTCATAAGCAACAAAGCCGAGTTAAGGGCTTTCCAAGGTTCGAGTATCAGTTTTTTCATAAGGCAGCTTTTTCGAAAATTTTGCGTGCACTATTACCTAAAATACTCCTTCATTTTTTTTTACTCTGAGAGCCACAAGTCCCTCAAAACCAGCATTGTTTTTCAAGAAAAAGTTAAATTCCAATTTTGGATGGAAAAAAAGAACAACGCCACATTTTTCTCATGAAAATTGAGAGAATGGAAAATTCTCTAGTTTTGTGGCAAGGTGCACAAGCTGTTGTAACTGCTTTATCTTATGAATTGACAAAATTCTGAAGTCTTCTGGCAGTTTTTTTAAGCTTTTTTTAAGTTGAAGTCAACTTTTTTGAAATTGAACTCATCTGATGCTCCGGTGCTGATTATCTATGTAAAGATGCAGCAAAATTGTTCTTAAGATTCCGAAATCACAAAAACGCAGATTTATGAAAAGACTAACGGTGAACCCATGAAAAGACCTTAACTCGACTTTGTCGGCAATGAAAGGACTAATGGTGGGCCCTTGAAAAGCACTTGCTCGACTCTAATTGGTTGTGAAAAAATTTTAGTTGGACCTTCGAAAGGTTTTTATCTGGACTTTTCTGGTGGCTGGACCGTTTAATTATTGTCATTATTAGCTCTCCACTAAACTTTTGAAGTGTTCGCATTGGTAGAGGTCTAGAACTGACTTATTTCAACCTCCCTTATAGCGCTACTAGTACACGACAAAATGAGTTATCAGAGATGAAGAAACGAAGTTTCAGGTTAAAAAGATAGTTGAAAAGATCTGAACTCGAAAGAAAAGTCAAAAACTGAAAAAAAAATATGAGTTTTTTTTTCATATTTGTTCGACCCCTTTTTTTGTAGGGACACAATCGGGCATCCTAAGAATATAGCATACAATTAAAGTAACCTCAAAGCCATCCATGAACCAAATGAAAAATCGTTGCGACTACCAGTGCAGTTGTTAGCAATTTTCGGGTGCAAAAGTGCAGTTTATCATATCGTGTTAGTTTTTAGATTTAAAACTTAATATTTTATTTTATTTTTCCATCCATCGTTCCTGGTTATTAAATCCTGGCCACATATTCAAGGAACCTAGTGCGACGCACTTTTCAGCTTTGCTGAAGGCACTGGGAGAACATTCAGAGCGTACAATTACTTGACCTCTAAAAGAGAAAAAACATTCACTGTATTTGCTTACTCGATCAACCAATAAGAATTGAGAACTTTTATCCGATTTTACCTATAATTTATTTTTAGCTATTTGTTCGAATAACGTTGAAATAATGTATTTAGAACTTTGTCAAGAGCAGTTGTTATCAAGAGTAGTTGGTTCTCAATTTGACTATATAACGTTTTTCTATTTATTATTAGTCTGTATTAATTGATTTTTGATTCATTTTAAAATCTGCAAGCTTATAAGTAAATTGGGTTTTTTAAGGAAAAAAATTGCAACCTTACTACCATTGACAGAAACCGCTCACAGACCTTCGTACTACTGATCGACTGATAGTGAAAACAAAATTAAAATCAAAATCCTGAGCAGTCACAACATTTGGTTCAAAAATTGCAAACTCGATAACTTGAACAGCAACGAATCTAAAAATTGATTCCCATGCTACTCAAACAACTCAGCAAAGATAGGAAGCAAAAATCGCAAGAGCAACTTGATTTTGAAATCATTTGATTGGAGTACATGAAATCAGTTGAATCCATTTGGTCAGCTAAAGACATCGGAATAGAGCAAACTAAGACACTTTAATTTCTTTTACGATACCTATTAGCGCAAAATAAAACTAATCGTTTCATTGAAAAAAACTTAATAACCTCAATCAACTAAGAAGAATTTAATTTCTTCAAACGTTAAGGACTCCAGCAGGATTGGTTTAACCTTATAATTTACTGATTTATAAGATTATGAACACTGCTTACTACACAAGAAGGGAGCTCAGGTTATAATTTGACGAAAATTGACTCCACACAAATCAGACGTCATCTGTATTGCAAAAAAATGCAAAGATACTGAATGCAACGAAAAAGTTTTTCCAGATCAGAAATTTTAGCGGATTTTAAAACGGACATCACCCTCAACAAAAACAAGACTCCCGAGGAAGCAATTGAGACCAATTGTTCTACCAAAGGGTCGATTCAATTTGTGAAACTGGATATCAAAGGACAAAGATCTGAGAGAAACTTATTTTCACAAACGCTGTTAAAAAATTTGGAGTCGACTTCCAGTCGTCCGAAATCCGTGGATCAAACTGAGTATGTAGAATCATATACTCCCGATATTCTGAGAATGACCCAAAGAATTTTTTCTGTCCTTTTCTTCAGCATATCAACTCGGTATTCTTTTTGTGCAATTGCGGTTTTTTTGAAATTATTGGGCCATCAATAGAGAAAATACGACACTGTCAACAGGGCACTGCAGACTGAAATTTTTAACAGTTGTATTAGAAGAACCCTGTTCATAGTACCGTATTTGCAGGGTCAGGCAACATTGGAGCTGGCCGTTGTTTCAGAAAAACGTTGCCTGCCGTCAAAATTGTTCATGGTAAACCTGTTGTTAGAGCGTCCAGCGGCGATTTCCGCATTTGTGTCAGAAAACAGTTTTGTCTCAGGAAGCAGTTTTTTGGATCTTCGATTTATCTCAGCACTGTGAGACATGTCAAAGGTTATTAAAAAAACTTTCGATATGGGCAGCAGATGAAAATTGAATGGCTTAAAATTATGCATTTCATGGCTTCAGGATAGGCGGTTGTGAAGTGTCCGGCGCTGCGTTGGATTAAAAGGCGGGCGATTGGACGGATTGAAAATGGACAATTTACCAGCAACTTACCCGTGTTAAGAAAATGCGATGAAATCGATGCAACAAGCGGCGTTTTTTGTCAATTTTTGTCAATTTCCACGGTTTTTTATGTAGGAACTGTCGATTATCGTCTTTTTTTGTCGGTTTTTTCTGTGTAAGAAGTGTTGAAAAGCTTAATTTCTGTCGGCATCGTCAGTATCTGATGTGAAAAGTGTCGGTTATTGCCGTTTTTCTCGGCATCGTCCGTCTCAAGGGGATTCAGAGTTCAGGGGATTCGAACCTACAACCCCTGATCCAAATACAAAAAGTAGTACAGTATAACTAACTGAGAGGTAGTGCAGTGCAAAAGAAGGTGGGGAGTAATCTAGGGGTTGTAGGTTCGAATCCCCACAATTACTGTCAATTTAGTAAGATTTTTAGAACGGCGAAACCTGACGATTCTTACGTTTAATTACCAACGAAAACCGATCAGAACGAAGAAAAAGCGTAAGGTCTTTGATCGGTTTTGGCGAAGTAAAACCGACGAAAACCGAAACTTTTATGTTTGAATACCAAGAAATTCTGTGCGCGGGTAGAATTTTGAATCAATCATTTCAATCTTCAAATGGAAACAATGAGACTGTATAAAAAATACTATATCGAGTGCTATGCCACAGAGAAGGAACCTCTCACAACAAAAGAAATTCAGCAACCAGACTGAATAACGTTTCGAGTTATAGAAAGTAAAAGTTTCGCAAATGATTCGAAGTGGATAGATACCGTCAAGGAAAATCCGAAGGCCCTAAACATAGCGGAATTAACCCTCTTCGTGGAAAATAACATCATGCATTGCACGAAATTATGTTGCACTTCGCGTTATCCTAGAAAAAAGCACTCATGATTGGAGAAACTATTTTTAGCAAAATAATTTACAAAATTCACGTCGGGAGATGAACTGAAATTATTCTGGAATGAATTGGGCAAAACTAAGGTTGAAAGCGACTCAGAAAAAAAGGAAGTGGAAACTAATCCTCCAATGAAGAGCCGCACTTTGGCGAAATCTGGGAAAAAGTTTGTTAAAAATTGCAGGAAAGTTATGTTTTTTAAACAAAGTTACGAAGGTTTAACGCTAATTCCAGTTTGATTTTCAGGACTTTTCCATTGTATTTTTTTCCAAGACTTGCCTATATTTTCCACATCTTTCTTATAACACTTTAACTACATAGTCAGATATCGAAAAAATTGAACCGGAATTTAATTTACAGCTAAGCCTTTTTTGAAAAGCAAAAATTTATTTGCAGAGACAGAACTGTAAAAGTTTTAGCCCGAAATAACCAAAAAAAACAAAACTTTGTCAGATAGGCTGACGGTGAAAAGTTATAAAGAAAGCCAAAGAAGAACTTCAAAGAAAAAAAAGAGAAAAGGAAAAAAAATATGAATGTTTTTCACGAACGTGCTGGAAAACCAATTTAAATTGAAGTTTTTTTCGCTTTTTTTCACCATGCAACCCGTTGAAATGACTTAAAAGCAGGACGCGAAAATGTTGTGCAAGAATCTTGAGACTGCTTATCAAAGCTGGTGTTGAATGCTAAACAATGGAGGTCAAACTTATACCGAATTCTAAAATTGCAATTATGTAGAAACAAAATGGCAAATTTTGTAAAATATTACCATTTTTTGCAACTATTTGCAAATTGCTTTGAATTTTGTATCCCATATAGTTGGAGGTTGTCCTTGTGGGCTTTACAGTGTTTTACACTATTTTAAACTGATTTGAACAGCCTCCAAAAAATGATTTGAAGAATATATCGCGATAAGTAGATGTAGTTCGACCCTATTTTTTTGCAAGTTTAAATTGTAAGTGAATCTTACAAACATTTTTATTGAATGATTCTGATTTACCACTCGTAATCAATGCTTGCCGTAAACCTCTTTGCCGGTTTTTGGAACAGGCAAGCGGGAAAAGGTAAGCAGAGTTCTAAGCAATAGAAACTTAATGGTTTCACAGAAGGTTGTCGGGGATGAAATATTAGACGAAAGTTCGATTAGGTAAAATTTGTTAAAAAAAACTTTTGTGGATTTGGGGAGAATATCAATTAAAACCTTAAAGGAATTACGTAAAAATTCACTCATATTATCAATTTGTCAAGTGTCCGTAAGTGTAGTTTTTGCATGTAAAAGCGTTGTAAGAATTATATGCAAAAAGTATCATTGTTTTCACCTTTGTCATCGCATTTACTTAACTCAGTGTCAGCACGGCCAATGACTTTGGTAATTAAGGAAGTAACAGCAACAGGAGGGTGAAGGTTTGAAACAATAATGCATAGATTTAATGTAAATAAATGAGAACTAATAGTGCAAAAAGGGAAACAAATTGGGTTGTTGGGGGTTATACTAGAGCATTAAATTAAGCAAAATTATCGAATTCTTTTTTAAATTCCTTTTAAAGCTATTTTTCTACGAAGTCAGTTGTCATAGACACTTAATCCCACTATAATACCTGGCTGAAATTGCAGTACCTCCTTCAATATTTTAATTGGTATTCACCTAATTTAAACAAAAACTGATTTCAAATACTTTGTTTGAAGTCTACAAAAACTCCTTTTGCCTAAACTAGTTTTCGCCTATTTCAATACATCCCAGATTTTGTATTAGTTTTTTTCCTCTCAGCGTAAATACATTTTGAAGATTAAAAGAACATACGCGTTTTGAAACTATAATTTAAGTGTTTTAAAATGAATATCGCCCCTTGAAGTTCATTCATAGTGCAGAAAAGTCCCTTTCTTTTATATTTAAAAATTATATGTAACCATATTTCTCTAATCTTAAGTATTATATTTTCTCTCTTAATGGTTGTTTACACAAATATCCTTCAGACGTGATTGTGAATTTAAATTAAAGAGAAACGCAAAAACAAGCTATTTTATGAATCGTCCGGCTAAAATGGTAGTTAGATTTCACGTGAGTTCTCCTGACAAAAGATAGTAAGTAGACTTCGCAAAATGGCAAGCGTTGTCTTTAAAATGGTAACCCGGACTGAACGGCAAGTCAACATCAGAACTGGGCACGTCAAATTGCAAGTCTTATATCAGTACTGATTCCGAGCTATGATCATGTCACTTTTTACACTTGTCAGTATAAATGCAAGTCTTGGCCAAGACGTGCAAGTCTAAACGAAAATATGAATAAAAATAACGGAATTCACTTTACTAAAACGGCCCAATTTGACCTTCCCGAGTACCCTGGCATCAGTTGGAATGAGTTGGCATCAGTCTGCATCCGTTTTCAGGGGTCCCGAGAAAGTGTCTAAAAATTAATGCAAAAATCGTGGCACGTTGCGAAATTTTTTTGAATTCAAAAATTTCACTCGAAATTTTTTGAAAAATTGGTTTTGACTGGGGAATCAACTTGCAAGTGTAATCCAAGTCTTGGTAAAGACTTGTCAGACTTGCAGACTTGTTTTTAGACGTGCACAGTAATGATATATGCTTGTAGACTTGCAATTTGACGTGCCCAGTACTGATCTTGACTTGCAGTTCAGTCCGGGAAACGTCTTAGGGCATCAAAATTTGCTTGATATACCTACTCATTTAAGAGCTGAACCAGAGCCGAACCGAAGATTGAACTCGGAAAACCTTAATCAATAATAACTTGTCTTGTATAAAAAATTGTCCTGGTAAAGAGATAAATTGCAATTACTTTCAAAGAAGGCATTTCGAGAAACATTTGCAAATTCTGGCATTAGTTTTGGAAGAATTTAATTTGAGGATTATTAATATGAGCATACTTGAGAATACTTGCAGAAGTGCAAAATGGTGAAAGTAAGTGACAGATTTACAAAAAGGAGTGAATCCTTTAATAAACTAATTTAAGATGGTAAATCTTAATTATCTATCCCTCTGCTCACATTATCTTTTCATAACAACTGAAAGCGGTGATGAGAAATGAACGATTTTTGCAATGAAAATTGTTGTTTTTGAGTCAATCGAGTTTGGAATTTTTTAAAAAAAAAACACTGTTTTAGTGCCATATAACGGATTTGGTACTTAGAGAATTAAGATTTGGTGTTCTTAAAAATAGTCAATGATAAGTATCACTGGAAGACGTTTTCAACTGTTCGTTTGCTTCCCGGATCCACGATGATTACGAGAAACAGATTGTAAGTTAAACTAGTTTAGTTAACTTCTGTCAACCAAAATTTTTAACGCTCAGACTTTATACAACAAAACCCTTTTTACCCGAACCCCTGCGAATATTTGGTGTGGGTAATTAATGAACCCTATTGTTTATTAATCCACTGATAATTATCCCATATTATGGACAATAATTGTACCTAAAATATAGCGATATAAAATAAATTTGAAATGCTAATCCAGACTATTAAGTCAAAACTTGATACGCCTTGAAAAGAAACAATCTAAAGTATGGTAAATCTCTCCAAGATGTAGACCGGCCAGTTGTTAAGAAAACATGAACCCTTACTTAACGCCAAGTCAATATCAAAACTGGGCAAATCTAATTTCAAGTCTATGTTTCAGTACTGATTCAGGACTATGATCATAACAAATTTAAGACTTGTCAGACTTGGCCAACACTTGGCAAGTCCAAGCCAAGTGCAAAAATAAAGCTCCGTAAGGGGATCGAACCACCGCCCTCCATCGTCATTAATGGTTGTTCTCCTTACTCCACCACCTTGATTGTTGTAAAATTGTCTTTTGCGCCAATAAAGTCCGCTTGAAAGAAGCAAATTTCAAGCGAGAAAGTGAGCAAATTATATTACATGGGAGACTTGCATTTACAATTGCCCAGTACTGATTTACACTTGGAGTTCTACTAAGTCTCTGAAGATATCAACTAAGTCCTCAGATCATCCCTTGGTTATTTGGATATAAAATTTTGGCAAGATGAGGCATCGTGTCAATGGGAAGACAGACATACAAAGTTTTTAAAATTAAAAGAAAATTTCAATAACTTATAGCACAAATTCATAAAATTTGGCTTAAATTATCAAGATTTATAGCAAAATATCAAGCATTTTTGGAAATTTCATCTCATGTTAGTTTATTAACCGTCAATGGAGCCTTCTTTTTTCCAGTGCAATAAAATTTTGCATGGAGCTGTCAAAAATGTTCTTGGTCCACTTTGATAGGGTCACAATTTTGTTGTTCCTACGTTTTCTCAAAACCGCTAAATTTTTTCTACGGATGTGCTGAATTTCCGCTGAAATTTTGTAAGAAGTGCGCTGAAAAAAAGTGCTGAAACTTTTGCAAGAATTTTACTCAAGATGCGCTAAAAGTATGTAAGAAGTGCGCTGAATATGCGCTGAAATTTTGAATTTATAGCGCCTTTTCAAAGTTTCAACTTATACTGAATCACCAATGGAAGGCTCTTGCTAAATTCCCTTGAAAGAGTATAAATAATCTAAAGAATTACTCAACGTTATAGTCCAAGGCAATTGAACTAAAGTTTGCTAATATTTTTCGAGGATTAATGTAAGGTCTCGTGGCAAATTAACTGTATTTTGCTAAATTGGTAAATTGAGGGTAACTAAATTTTTAACTACAACTAAAAGAATATTAATTCAATGCGTGAACTTATGACATGAAGAGTAATAACCATCCGATAATTCGTTTCTTCACTACATTTTGTTCAAAACGAGGCCAGGTAACTGTTCTTTTCCTGTTAGTTGAGATTTGAGTAAATCGGTTCTAGGAAGTGCGCTTAACATTCGCTGAAATTTATAATTTTCACCGCCTTTCCAAATTTTCAGCGCAATTCAGGGCTTTTCATACATAATTTCAGCGCATTCTGCGCACTTTTACAAAAAAAAATGCGCTGAAACGGCGCTGACATCTCGACCCGGGAAAATTTTATTACTTACCGAGAAATTGCTTTATTTTACAGTTTTGGCAAGTAGTTTCAAATTTTTGCGAGAGACGTAGGATCAAGGTGATGGGACCAAGGTGTATCAAGTTTCGATTCATTGGGTGAGGGTTAAAAAAATTGGGTTTATGCTAGAGCAAGACTGAATTAATTGCGCGATATCGAAAAAAATTTACAGCACTATTCACTTTTTTATTTTTAGAACCGTATTGTCAATGTTGTCATTTGTTGCAAAACTCAATTCTTCAATTTGTTTTTAGAATGAAATTTGTGAGTCGGACAAAACACGAAATCTTCAACTACTGCAATGATTAAAAAGCCACAAGATTTTTATTTTGGACATTTTTGTAATATAAGTAAGAAAAAGTTTGCGCACTTCCCTTTTGCTTTTGATAATTTTCTACCACAATTAGAAACATAATCGAAAAACAATCAATGGAAAAAACAACTCAATTTTGTGAGAAAATGACGAGGAAACATTTGTTGTTGTAAAATTGGGCGGCAATTGTTTTTTTAAACTGAATTAATATTTGCTGAAAAACAAATTTTTTGACAATCAAATTGAATTTCTTGATACATTGTAATTGCAACTATGATAGTTCACCGGTAGATGTTTATTATCCAGTCGAAGCCTTTTTTTCAAAAGATATTTTTCAAAATTTATATATCTGGTTACTATTTTGTCTGGTTTTCAATGGTTACATTTTTTACTGCAATTTATCGGGCCAATTGGGCAGACCATTTAAAGATTTTTTCTAGCAATAAGTTTTTGGTTTAAGTTTTCATACCTTTTAAGTGTTTTACCTGGGAAACAGAAAAAAATACCGGTGAATGATTAAATTTATTTGATCTTGAGTAAAATGTAAACCCCACATCGTTTAATCCGAAAAAAACTTTTTGATAGATAACTATACAGACTGTGTGAAAGTAAACTAACAACGACTCATCGATTTTCTTAATTTTTTTGACTCATTCTCCGGAAACCACAAATTACTTGAAACTGACGAAGAGGTGGCTGCACATATTTCATGGATGAGGTCTTCAACTGCAACAGAAATATTTCACGCTCTCGCTAGATTATTCAGTCTTATCAACTCTATCGTTCTCATTGTGGTCGTGAAACATTTTCATATTCCAGTCAGGAAATTGGCAAAGAGGGTTATTCAACTAAAAAGATAATTGTAGTCATCAATACACTGGAGAAATTTGCTTTCGGACAACAACTGCAAACAAGCGCACCCTACAATGTCACAATAAATTTTCCCCAGAAATGAGAAAGATATCCTTGCAAATAAAATTTTTACAGCTGAACTTTCTACAAATAGGCTTAGGTAAATTTCCTCAAAAATCTTAGTTGTAATTAAACAGTTCGTGTTTTATAGAGTTTATTCATTGTCAACTTGTCAAAGTTAAACACGTCCAAATCTTGCCGCCTTTTCTAAGAAAAAAATTTAAAATTTCCTAGGCAGGTGATTATAAATGAGAAGCAAGACCACCAAATATGAGAAATAATAATAAGTGTATTAGCAGAAAACTTCACTCCCGATTTGCAACACCAAACTTCTACGATTTGCTAGAAAAGTAGATGCAGCACCAAAAGAGATTGCGCTACGTTGTGTAAGTTCATTGTGATCAATTGGGGTTGTTTATTGAACATGCAAAGAAAAAAATTAGACTCATTGCAAAAAAACAGAACCTTGAAAATAGATTTTTCAAAATAATAAAATAATTCTAATAGCGAGCAACTGATTAGTACAATTGGCGCTCAAATGCAATTTGAGTCTGTAAAATTATGTTAGGTATCACAAGAGCACACTTATATTAACATAAAGTTTTTGATAAACTATTGTGACCACTGGAACTATTTCCAGGTGCCTTGATATTAGAACACCAAAATAAAATTGATAAAATAAAATGTCTTATATAGTTCATATTGCTAGTTAGAAAAGCACAGAAACAAATTGTGGTCTCGAAGAAAATTGCTTCTTCTTCCTTTGAACGCCAGAGTCAAAGTAAAATCGAACAAAAGTCAAATTTATCATGTCTACTCTATGTGTAATATCCAAAATGATCTTCTCGTGCTGAACAAAAAATTAAACTCTGATACAACTTCCAAAAATTTTTGAAGGTTTTTCAATAGAAATTGGCAAAAAATTTTTTTAAAAAATTGAATGCCAGTTTTTTTTCACTGAAATGTTATTTTGTGGTCAGAGAAGCAAAGTACGCAAATGTTCTCACGGGGAAAAACACATTTCGACTTTTAACTGGACATCTCAAACAACGATATTTCTGAATTAGTTGAATTCTTTCTTTTTTAATTTAGAAGCTATGATTTTTAATTACTGCCAAAATCCAGTAATGTGCTCGTGTTTCCGAAAAAAATATTGATAATATAAAAATAACGAAGAGTTTTGGGTCACAAACCAAAAAATGAAATCTTACAACCATATTGACGCAAGTCTTAATATTTAAGTTTTGTATTTTTTCTGGGAAAAATATAAACAATAAACAGCAAAAGATGATGTGCTATCAAAAGACTAATGAGCAGTTGAAACTTGTAGTTTTTTGTTGTGTGTAGCGCTAAAAGAAAGACATAATTTCGTTACATTTTTTCCTTGTTGTTCTCGTTTGTGGAATCTGAAGATCAAACCGATCAGTCAAGTAAACAGAGGTTAATTTAACATATATGGCTAATTTAACAGAATACGAACAGAAAAGCAGGATCCTTGTAAGAGTTTCAAATTTTGTTGGCGAGCAGTTAACCAACTACTATAGATATTGATGTTTTTTCTGAATGTTATGAGACAATTTTCTCTACAATTAGCAAATAAACTGAATAACCGAAGATTACTCTTTTGCTGGCACAAAGCAAAACAAATCTTATTGAAAATTTTACGCCATTGAGCGAAAGTTCCGTTCGAGTTTCACTTTTTGATCTCAGCGCAGTTTAGGTCAAAATGGAAAAAAAACTGTACCACGTTGATCAGGAACGAAAAAACTGTTTGGTAAACGAAAATAGATTAATTAAAAAACTGAGGCCACTGCTCTCAGATATGTCTGATACACAATCAATCCTAGTCCAGAATACTGAGCAGAAAATAGGCAGAAATGTTGCGTAAGTTCGATTTTCCACGTACGAAATTGATGGAATATTTGCTATATTCATTTTTAAACGCAACAAGTCCTCGGCTTGTTTGTTATCTGAGATCCGATATGTTTGGTTTTGTACTTGAATTTACTTCACAGAAACATCACGAAACTTAGAAGTATTCTTTATTAAAGTTTCAAAGAACAAAAGAAGAACTTACCTTACGAACTTTGTTGCTATGTGGATAAATTATGGCCACCAAACTAATCTCAATTCTAATTTTGTTTTGGCGCTATTATTATCTTATTGACGTATTATTCATATGTCCGAAATAAATTCTCCCACCGAAAGAAACCTGATTCTAGCATCCACTGACCTCCAACTGATGAACTCGATTGTACCTAGGCCATATATGATTCTAATGAAATGTTGATGAAAATACAATATCTCCTCCGGGATTCTGAGTTAAGATCTATTTGCATCTCAATCGAGTAAAATATTTTTACTAATATAAAAATTTTCTCTGTATTTTTTTGCCTAGATAAGTACTATAAATTCGAGCTAATTTTTGTGTACTTTCAGTTCAAATTTAATTTAAAATTCAAAAAAATGAATGCTTTTGGCCCGTGTTATCGACCACGACAATGGTGTCCAGACCTATTGCAGACAGCCAAATCTTAGATCTACAGAATGCGGAATCAGCTACTGCGTGGATTTTGTCTTTTGTGGCGAAATGTCGAGCAGAGAAGAAAGAGGACAGAATCAACACCGATGGTACTGTACAGGAGCTACAGGTAACCAATTTCTTTCTTAGTTTGTGCGGGCAACATGCAGTAAATAAACTTAGGAGCCTAACTGGTTCTAAGAATTTAACAGACACTCCGTATAAAGACATCAGATTGGCGATTCTAAAATATGTTTCTCCTAAAGAGAGAGTATTACGGGCAGAAAGGGTTAAATTTCTGTCGGTAATACAAGACAAAGTGTAGGGGAGTCAGACGACGATTTCCTAGCACGTCCTAGAGAAGAAGCACGTTATTGTGACTTCGATAAACTCAAAACAGCGGCCAACCCCGGAGAGAAGTTGGTAAAAATAAATTTTATCTCAGGTTTCAGGGACCCTGAAGCAAAACTTATACTACTAGACGGCATTAAAGCAAAAACAAAAATGTCGATTACTGAAATGACCGAGAGCTTACAGTTCAGAAGTCCAGCATTGGCTTTTGCAAGTTCTTCATCAGTTATTGAGCCTTTTACTGTGAAAGAATAAGTTGGATTCAAGTTCAAAAAGAGCTTTCAAATCCAAATGAAAAATTTACAGCTAATAAAAGCAGTAATATTTGCACTAGGTGGAGACGTAAGCCAAAATTTAGTAGACGGTGTCCAGCGTTAAGTAAAAAATGGAACAACTGTGAAAAGGTGGAACACTTCTCAAAAATCTGTACAAGCAAACCCCAACCAAATTTAGGTTAGTACAATAAACAGAATCACTTTTGCGAAGAAGGAAACAATTCCTCAGAGACAGCATCTGCAGCATCGGAGATGGGAATGTTCTATACTAAAGAACAAATCTGTAGCATGTCTGCGAGATGGGAACATATCTCAATAAATAATTGCAAAGTAAAAATGCAGGTAGACACAGGTGCAGATAGCACAATGATATCATAAAGTATGGACTGAGCTTGGTAAACCCCAGTTGGATGGTAAGATAAGAAATATCGATGCTTATGATGGTCATCAATTAATGCTTCTGAGATCACTTACTTGTGACGTTGAGTGCAACGGAAATAGGCTCGCACAAAAACAACTAGCAGTTGTGCGGTCTGATAAAAAAATTGGACTACTTGAAAAAGATTTTCTACCAAGCACAGTGTGAACCACATAACAACCGAGAACCTACCTGCTGTAAAGGGTTTTAAAGCTCATGTGAAGTTGATACCAGGATCACAGCCAGTGTTCTGCAAAGCCAGAAAAATACGTCTACTTCTTCAAGACAAGGTCACAGAGAAGCTGGAACAGATGGTCAGACAAGGCATCCTTGAACCGGTAAAGCAAGGAGGAGTCACTAATGCATCCCCAGTTTTGTGGCAGAGAAAGAAGAGTGGAGAACTGCGACTTTGCGTGGACTTGAAAGTGCATATCAATGGCAAGGTGATGAATGAAAACTACCCAATTGCAGACATGGAAACGATCTTCCACAACCTTCCATAACATGGTGCCTCATACTTTGGCAAAATTGATCTCTCAGATGTCTACGATCAAATTGAACTTGACGAGTCAAAAGATATATGCACAATCAATACGTCTCAGGGACTGTTCAAGATGTGCCGACTAGCCCAATGATTGAAAAACTGGTCATCAGTCTTCCAGAATTGCATCGAATCACAACTCAAAGGAATCAAAGGCGTTGTGATCTTTCAATACAATGTGTTTGTGTATGGAACTACCAAAGAACAGTTCGATAAAAGAATGCTTGCAGTCCAGTGTCGACTACGTGAGAAAAATTTTACTGATAATGAGAAAAAGTCTAACTCAAAACCAGTCGAGAGTGTTAGTTTTTTGGGATACTCCATTTCAGAGGAGGTAATAGCACCAGATCCCAAACATGTTGAAAAAATAAAAAATGCTAAAACCCCAAATAACAACAAACAACTCGAATCGTTTGTTGGGCTAGCAAACTTTTACGGAAGAATATTCCCTGATTTTGCAACCAAAAGGCCACCCTTAAATAACATGAGAAATAGAGATTTCTCATGGGGCAAAATACAACACAAAACCTTTGAAGACATAAAAAATGGTTTATGTGCTAACCCATTGGTACAGCCATATAGTTTACAAAAAGAAGCAACAGTTACTACTGACGCCTCTGAAAAATCCATTTGCGAGGTTCTTTCCCAAAAAGGACATCCAGTCATATATGTATCGAGAAAATTGAATCCAACGGAGCAAAACTACTCGAACATAGAGCGAAAGGCACTGGCAATTGTGTTGGTGGTCACAATATTGAAGCAATTTCTTTCTTCCTGGAAGACGATTTAACCTACAGACGGGCCACAAACCACTTAAATATATCTTCGAACCGGACAAAGAAAACCCGAAGACAGCATCGGCTAGAATCAAAAGATGGGCAATAGCTCTAATGGGCTTCGATTATGAGGAAGTACACTCCAGGAGAGCAAATACCCCATACAGAATGGATTTTGACGAAGACGAATTCGACAACAGTTGTGTGTGCTTCGCAATCAATAACATCTACTTCGCTCAGAGCGATTTGGTAACCCAAACAGAAATCAAATTTGAACTTGGAACAAACAGACTTTTCCCAGACATAATGAAATAAATCAAAAGTGGCAATTGGAGACAAAGTTTAGAAGCAGAAAAAGGATTGAAAATGTACTGACCGTACGCAATGGAATCATCTTCAGAGGTGTTGTTCCTTTTATTCCACACAAACTACGACACTTGGTTTTGGCAAAAGCGCATGACACACATCCTGGGAAGAATACAACTGAGATATCAATCAGAATGATAGCGTGGTTGCCTGACATTACCCATGACGTTGAACATTTTGTTAGTAAATGTAAGAATTGTCAAGTGAACAGACATAGCTTGAGAAAAACAATCTCTGCGTGGCCAGAGACCGACGTTTGGGAACGTCTCCGCGTGGACTGGGGTCATATTAGGGGCCAAGGCAATATCTTAGTAATTATTGACGCGGGTTCTATCTGGATAGAAGCTTTCCCCGCGGGATATAGAACATCAGAAGCAGTTAAAACATATCTTAGTGAAACCTTTGCAAGCTTCGGAATACCAAAAACTTTAGTATCCGATAATGGTCCTAAATTTGTAAGTGGTGACCTCAAACAGTGGTGTGAATCAGTGGGAATTGAGAAATAAAAACCACCCGTCCATCATCCAAGAGCCAAGGGACTAGCTGAAAGAGCAGTTCAGTCAATGAAGCGGGCACTTCAATCATGGAGTCCCAATCTTAATCTGTCTTTTGGAGCATTCGTGCAAAGAGCACTGAAGACACATCGCAACACTTCAAAGACGAAGAGCAAAACTCCAGGTGAGCTCCTGTTGGGATGCAGAGTGAGACTACCAGCAATAGTAGTTTTCGCCTTGTTTGAACTCATTCTATTCAAGGCCAATGAAAAGACGAAGACAGTTCCTGTTACCTTCATCATCAGGAAAGGCTTGAACACATCTTTCATAAAGTTCGAAAACATACAGCCCGACGCGGACTATTCTAGTGAGCGACTACCATATTGCGAGACAAGAAGAGGACAATGTGAACATCGAACCAGCAGTGGAGGAGACCATATCTCAATCAGAACCACAACTTCAGAACACAGATGTGGGACCTTCACATCAGATGAAGCTTCAGCAGCCACATCGGCTGCAGAGCACCAACAACCCGAACCACCAGAGTCTTCGCAAACATCAACAAAGAACAAAAAAAGAACTTACCTGACGAACTTTTTTGCTATGTCGATAAGTAATGGCCACAAAACTAAGATCATTTCTAATTGTGTTTTGGCGCTATCATTATCTTATTAAGTATTATTATATCGTATTAATTATTTGTCAGAAGTAAATTCTCCCACTAACAGAAACCTGAATCTAACATCCACTGATCTCCAACTGAAGAACTCGATTGTACCTAGGTCATATATAACTCTCATGAACTGTTGAAGAAAATAGAAAATCACCTCTGCGATTCTGAACTAAGATCTATTCACATGTCAATCAAGTAAAAAATTTTTAGCTAATCTAAATTCTTTCTGTACCTTTTCGCATAGATAAGTACCGAATTCCATTCACCCTCGATGCTTAAGATGAAGATTCGACTTGCCGTCGGGTCCTATGGCTTTGCTGCTCTTACAGTCTACAATTGCCGTAGATATTTCAGAGGAGAGAACGATCAAGTCATTTTTGTGCAGCTTTCTGAAGTTTTTCTGAAGCTTACAGGATAGTTAATGGAAGTTACATTTCTAGCAACGGATGAGTATTGCATGTTAAAGTTGTTGGCTATCTCTTTCCGATCAACTAGGCTTCTTCCATTGAATGCTGTTGCTTGGTTGCCCAAGTTGGAAGGAGATTTGTCATTAAATTTGTTGATGCTCTTATACAGCTTTGACATGTTCCTCCTTACATCAAACTTGGTTATGAGGTCTCTGCACGAGTTCTTCTTGTGTTTTCTCAACCCTTTGTTAATTCAATCATTAAGGGTTGTCAACCTGGGTGATGTGCGGTGTGTTTTTGTGATGCTGTTGCGCTCAGCCATCTTTTTTGCACTATCCGCCGGTCTTTCAGGATAAAATTATTTTATGCTCTCTTGAGGTATGTAATTCCTAATTGCCTGGTTCATGATCTTTCTGAAAATGTTGTCTGCTTTGTAAATACTTGTTGGCTCTTCCTCCTTAGCGAACTCCTCTCCGTGTGTTCTATAAGAACGGCCCAATCCGCTTTTTTGAAGTTCACGAATGTTCGCTTTTCTGAGGTAATTATTGTCTCTCACTTGGTTGTAGTAATGATTCCAGGCAGGTCCATTCCATGCTAGACATTACATTACTTTTTACCACAGTAATGTCAGGTGAGGTGGATTGGCCATTTGTATGTATTCTTGTAGGTTGATCTTCATTGAGGACACCCTAGTTTGAACTACTTATATCGTCTGCTATCTTTGAACCTCTTGCATCGTTGATAGACGAGTGTCAGAAACTATCGTGTGCATTGAAGTCGCCCATCGCCATGGCAGTTTCTTTAGGTAAGTGTTCGATGATATCTTGTTGCCCTCTGCAAATGCTGGAAGGTGGAATGCAGATAGTAGCAAGCTGCAAATTCCCCGCTTTAATGGCTTAATGTTCAATTTGTTGGTCTTCTGTAACCTCGAGTACTGTGTATTGGAGATTTTTGTGAATTATGAACATCAATCCTCCACCTTCGTGCTGGACGCGATCCTTCCTCACCATTACAAAGACCCATATACCTGCCAGTCATCTGCTACTCATCTTGGTTATTTTCGTTTGCTGGATTGCGGCGATACCAACTCGATGTTTCTTCATCCATCTAGATAGTTCAGGGATCTTGCTGGCTAATCATTTCCATTGCAGTACCCTGAAGCTTGCTTCCTTCTCTGCTTCCGCTTTGTTGTTATTTCGCGTTTGCTGGCACCATGAGCATTCTTCTTCACACACGAAGTCGGCATTCCATTCTGCTCATCCAGACTGACTGCAAAGCAAAAACCCGCCGAGCCATTGATGAGATTTGTTGGGCGACTTTGCTAGTCGTTTCTTTCCAGGTAGGCCCACGTCTGACACAAGAAATAAACGTCGATTACTGCATTAAATATATTCATAAAAAAATCAAGCGCTTCCTAGCTACTAGCTGAGGAACTTCGTTTTCAAGTAATTAAATTGGACTGAGATTTACTTTTTCCATTAAGGGGGACGAACGCCGTCCCCAACAGCACTACATGATAGTTTAAATTGTTCAAAAGTTGTCTTTGATCAGTCATCGACAGATAAGTAACTATAAATAACTCCAAATGGCAGAAAACAAAAACTGCAATGTTTTTGAAATAGTTCTCCATGAAAATACTAATATGGAAAAATATGGATGGCACACTATGTGAATGACTCAGGGCTAGCTGCGTTGATCCAAATTATACAAAAATATATTTTTGAAGTTTTTATCTCATTATAGTTTGCGATCGCAACAGAATCTTTATTAAGGTGTAATTACAAATAATGTCCCTAGTAGTCGTCAAAATCAACTATCGGTGGCGTGTCAAATTCAAATTCCTTCGTTGACGCCACTACTTATGATTTTTTTTCAATAAATGTAACTTGAATTAATACAAATCTCTGTTATCAAACTTTGATTCGGAATCAAAAGTTTTTGCTCATTAAAAGTTCAAATAAGTAAGTGTTCGTTTTGTTGAAGAATTCTTCTCAATCGCGCTCTATAACAGCAGTCCTGTTCTCCTTAAATTTCAGATTTCTTACCTTTTCTAAAATTTATTTTTTTTTTGATTTATTATGATTTATGAAACTTATGATTTATTTTATTTTGCCTGCTTAAAAATAAAGTTCGAAGCTGGACCAAAATATCATCCATTTACGAGAACACCGCTTGAGAGCACAAAATAGTTAACTATAACGCATTACTGTACTTCACAGAATGCCTTTTGCAAATTTCAAG
>NW_027450616.1:0-15222 GCF_964194025.1 Convolutriloba macropyga | reverse complement strand
CCAAGAAGTCAGTTCCAAGAAGTCAGGTCGTAACAATCATCGACGGAGACGACTAATTAAAAAACATAGCAGGACAGGTCCTGAAATACAATCCAAGGAAATATACTCAACAACTCACGCACAAGCATTGAAAGAGATTAATTTGCCACGAAAGGTAGATAAACTCTGAAAAATGCTTCAAAAAACTGAGAAGCGCGAATTTTAAAGAAATTTTCTACATTTCGGGGGGGGGGATCTTCAAAACCATTTCTTTGTCTCTAGGGTCCTATCATGTAACCCGTCTGCGGGATTTAAAAAAGTTTCGTAAGCCTGTAAAAATCGCTAAAATCAAATCACAAACAGTAAAAACAATAAAAATTTTAAGAAAATCTTGCCCCGATTGGTGATCTTAATATCTTCATAAACCTTTCATTGCCTCCAAAGACTAGCCAGTATCCTTAGTTTGAGGCTTAAGTAATTTCAATAGCTCGTCAAGATCCATAAACATGAACATAAAAAACTTCGAAAAAAATTTAAAAAATTAAAATTTTATCAAAAAACTGCTGAAACTCGTGTTTTTAAAAAGTTGATAAACATTCTGTTATCCATAGCAACTATGTTATAACTTAACATCAAACCCTGGAGGAGGTTTCTGATCCAATCGTGGAGAAAAGAATACTAAATTATCAGAAATTTTCAAATAAAAATTTGCATTTTTTTTAAAATAGTCTAAAATCGTAAAAATCTTAATAATAAAATCTCGATACAGATTTTCCATTACAACTAGTAACTATGCAATGACCTGTTATAAAAACCTAGAGGTGACGCCTTGGCCATTGATATTCAAAAAACCTGAAAAATGACAAAAATTTTCAAAACTTGGAAAAAAAATTGCAAGTTTCATCAAAAAATGTAATGTTGAATTTGTAATGTTGAAATGTTGAAAATCATTCTATTACCACTAAAAATTATGCAATAACCTATTATTAAACTCAGGAAGAGGTTTATTGACAGCAAGGGCCAAAAAACTTCAAAAATGATTAACATTTTCAAAAAACTTGAAAAAAAATGTTTATATTAATATAAATTTGCGTGTTTATGTTTAAAGTACCAAAAAAGATAGCTCTTAAAATGGCCATAAAAAGTAAAAACGTCTTGAAAAAGAGCTTTATCAACTTTCACAAACCTCAATTGTAGACTGGTCCAAGAAAATTTTCGAAAAACGCCGAAAAAATGCGAAAAATTGCAACGTTCTGGTCTCAAAAACTCCTAAAAATTACCCTTTAACCTTGAATTTCGGCCTTCCCAGTAGCTTCACCACTCTATGTACTTGAAGGACTACTATAAGCGGCTACGGGCCTCTAATGAAACTTGATGCCCACTGGGCTTATCCCGGTTTGAAAGCTCAAAGTCATGAAAAAAGTTGTGAAAACATCTTGAAAAATTTTAAAAAAAGACAGAGCACCAATACAATCCAATTCTTGGATTGTAAAAAAAACACGATGTCCCCAATAATAGCCGCTATCGCTTCGCGGCTATTAATAAAAATTAGATTAAAAAATGAGATACTTTAAGGCAGCGCAGTATTAAAGTTAGAGAAAGAAAAACTAACCTTGACCATGAGAGCGTAGAAGAACTGTACGAAGAGACAGGCTCCTGTGAGCATGAGGAAGAGGACACTGTTGGATGAGTCCAAATATCCAGTCTCTTTCACCAGAGTCACAGCTGGAACAAACCAAATTCGACCTTGACCAATGTGGTAACAAATGAAAGTATGAGTTGACCATGCCTATGTGCAAATCTGGTAGATCAGTACCGAACAAGCAAGTCAACAAATTTTATAATTCCTAGGAGACAAGACTTGGCCAACGTTTGCAGGTCGCTTCCTATCAGTCAGTCCTATAAATCGTTAAAAAAAATTGAAAATTTTTAATTTTGGCTGATTTTACCGGGAAGTTTGGATACGTGATATGGATCCTGGTACGCTCTCTCACACAGCGTCTCATAGGCACTGTACAACTCTGTAGGGACAAATGCCTCCACTATTTCATCCGATTTTGACTCCGCTGAAAAGCAAAGACTGTAGTGTATCTTTATACCCTAAGTTTTTATGTTCGAACATATTGACAGTATATAATATTAGCGCTGATTAATAGGGCATATTTACAAAGTTCGTGTTTCAAGTCAATTCAAAATTCATTCTGTCTTTTATCTTGACGACGTTCTCTGCACAGTTCTCAACGAATGCCAAATTTCCCGAGGTACTTCATCCCGAGGAGTCACGTGACCTATAGGACAGGTGAAGCAATCGTAGAGCTTTACTTAGTAGGTAGTAGTTGAGTTGTATGTTGCGAGAGAGTTCGTCCATGTGGTATCTCCTCCTCAGGTAGTCCTGTACAATCAAGTGTTTGTTCTTCATGTCCACTTTGAACTGGTTGCGAGAGGACAAAAGTGCATAGATGTATGAAAAGAGGAGTGAGTTGAAGAAGACAAAGAAAACTATCATGATCAGAATCACCACCTGAAAACAAGCATTGTGAAAATCTACTATGAAATATCTTAAGTCTTAAGTCTTAAGTCTCTTCATGAACTCAACTTTATATGGTGTGGATGACAGTTGTCAAATTGCAAAGCCTTCAAATTCAGAGGCGTAAATAATTTTGAGACATAACCGACCAAAATCGGAGTTGCTCTCAAAGGACAGCGAGCGGTTGGCTTCGGTAGGAGCCAACTGGGGCTAAGGGTGCTAGCATTAGGGCGTGGGTGAGCGTAGAGGGGGGTATCGTGGGTGGGGGGTGAGTTCAAGCTGACGGGATGCCTGGGCGGGAGACGCGGGGGGGGGGGGGGGGGAGGAGGAGAGATGGCTGGCTGGAGGAGAGAGTCCAAAAGAGGAGGAGTGGTGTCCAAAAAGAATGGGGGAGTGGTGAGAGGTTACTGGTCTATATCCTATTCACATTTTTGGTGACTAGCATACTTAGAGACTAGTAAGGCGTAAGAAATCCCGACCTAGGCTAGATAATTTGATTATGCTTATGATCTTTCAAAAATTGCGACAAGCCATTGCGAATTTGAAATTACCCAGTTCATAAGTGAGTATATACGCGTTGTTCCTACCCTTTCTGACGACCTTGCAGAGGTTATGTCCCCAAAGCCAGCAGTGGTGACAGTTGTGACTACAAAGTAGAAGCTGATCTGGTCTCTGTACTCCCTGAGAGTGTCGCAGTCTATCACTCTGCCTCCTATGTTCTGCTTGGCACAGTTGTTCTCCAGGTTCTCGTACCACGAGTTCATCTCTGCAGTCTTGTCGAAACTCATGAAGTAGAAGATGAAAGCAAAGCAGTGCTGAAGCAACAAAATTAAGATCAGTAAGTGAATCAAATATACAAAAAGATGGGATAAAAGATAACTGAGTAACATCTGACTCATCACTCTGATATAAAAGTGGCATGGGTGGTGTGTCACAGTGAGTGCACGCGCGTGTAAGTGTGTGTGTCGGCGGTGGGGGGATCGGTTGGTTACTCGAATGCTCAATCGGATCAGACTTGAAAAAAATTGACCAATATATTCATCAATCAAAATTATTCGTTGTTTTGACGACAAGATCTTTGAAAGAACCTGGCCACGATGTCAATAATTCAGTATAATTAAAAAAAAGTTTGCACACTATATACAATGAGTTTTTTTTATAGTTAACGCTTATTCTTTACCATTATTTTTAGAAAGAAAATAAATCTGACGCTTCCCGATATTTGTTAGCGATAGAAAATTTTCGATGTTTTGTTGATTGGTGACTCGTAAATGGGTACTGACCTCGAATACGATTAGGTCATATATAAATGCCATGATGCTCATAAGTAGAGAAGTGTCCAGAGCACTCACTGCGTAGATCTGAACCAGAATTATACCCATTATTGTAAATCCAGTTGTTGTTAGAATTATCCACAGTTCCACGTCTAAAATTATCCACAGTTCCACGTCTATCATTTAAGCTTATTTCACCCATTTTCATTCTACCACTCCGTTTCAGCAAGCATTTCCAAAATTTAGCATAATTCATAATTGAGATAAAAACTAAAAGACAGCAAAATCGGAATGAAAATATGTATAGAGCTTTCTACGCAACGATCTACACAGTCAAATTGGTCGAAGAGCGTAACTGAAATCAGCCACGATATGCTATTACAAGAGATAAGCAAAACTCTCGTGGATTTGGTTTCGTGTAAAATTTGTTCAATGTAACCGAAATCAGTGACATAACCGACTAACGTCGTGGGAACTGCTCTCAAACGACCGATTGGCTTCGTCAGTAACAAGCCACGGTTTAGTGAGGCCAGTTTTAGCTTAATAGAAGGAGCCTGAGGTGAGCGCAGCTGGGGGCAACAGTGGGGAGGGTATTTGGTTGCACGGGGTCCTTACGGCCTTAACGAAGTCCAGGGGTAGCGATAGGGGTGAAAAGAGGGGGGCTGATGTGGGGGCTGACATGGGTCAACTTCTAAGAACCGCCCTTGACTCCATAAATATAAGTCACCAAAACAGTTTGTGAATTGCACACTTAGAGACTAGTGAGCTGAAAGGCTCTCAGAGAACTTAACGCCCGCTAGGCGCTACTTGTTTATCCCGTTTTTGAGCAATTAATCAGCGAACGCCACTTTCCATTAAGGTATTGGTCTAGAGTGTTAAGTTAATTTAAATACAGAATTGAAAGCTACTACTTTGAATTTTAAAATTAATTGTTCTAGTGCGCTAAAAAACTAAGAATACTTGAGCAAAAATAAATTTAAAGCCAGGCGCTTGCCTGGTAAGGTGCTACAACAAATTTTTGATTCTCAGCTACCTCGAAGTGTTTTGGAGTCTTTTTCAACTCTTTTGAGATATTATCCAGAAAATGTAAGCAAAAAAATTTTGGAAGAATTACACTCGAACAACTAGTTGGAGCCAAAATCTTTTCCATCAGTCAGCAGGAGTAACTAAAATCATCAAGGGGCTTCAAATTACGTCATTAGAGTTTATTAGACACAACTATAACCACTGATAAAATTTACAGGAAAAATAACATCAATGTTGTGGCTCTTTTCATTTGAAATTAGTAAAGGACTGCCACCTATTGACTTCAGCTGCTGAAACTTGTGAATGAGAGAGAAATTTAGATCAGGCAAAACTAAAAATCAACGGAATAATAGTCACTCACAAAATCAAAAGGGTCAACCCAAAATATTCCATGAGAAAAGAGCCACCCGTTTACAATAAATGCTTCAAATTGCGTTCGAGAGCAATTAAGAATAAACATAACCGACTAAACGTCGGAAGAATTGCTCTTGAACGACTAGTGGGAGCTCTAATCAATTGCAGCGTGTTTCAGTTGGGAGAGGGGGGAGGGGGAGCCTAAATGGGACTAAGAAGTTTCCACAGTGGGCTTCAAATAACCACATTAGAGGTTAACATATACCACTATTAAGATTTAAAGTAAAAAATGACACCAGTTTCGGCGCACTTTTCATTTGACTTTTAGTATTGAATTGCCGCCAATTGAGTTCAGCTGCTTGAAATTGTGATTGAGAGGGAATTTTAGATCACGCGAAATGCACAAAGTCAAGGGCGTAAAAGTCACTCGAAAAGTCAAAATTGTCAAGCGAAAATTTTGCATAAAAAAAGACACACACGTTTACAATAATTGCTATGAACTACGTTCAAGAGCAATTAATAATTATTTTAGGGAATAAAAAGCTCAGGTTAACCATCTTCCTAGCTCTTTCCACCTACCAAAAAAATCGATTTAAACCGTTCAACATATACGTTACAAAATTCATCGAGATTTCTCACGAAGAAATTTCTCCAGCTGCTCAAGTTAAATCTTAAAGAAATCTCAAGTTACTACATACAGAACGTCATCATTTTATTTTAATCGTTTCCTTTGTGACTCTGTCTGGGATTTTTAAGGGTGGCTGGGAATTGGGCGAAACTCACGCTCCATTTAAAATTTCCGCTTGGGAGAACCCACAAAATCCTCATAATCAAGATTTCATTACAATTGAGTGTGGAACTAGATGACAAAATGTCACAAATTAGTGTCCTTATTATTTACAAGACATCATCGCCAGATCAACGATTTACAGATCAACGTGAAATTTTAATTACCCATTTTCATAACCCAAAGTAATGTTTCTCAAAACTTACTTAGAGGTGACAATCAACTTCAACTAGTTATCTAGTGAACTCTGATGTTGCATGAAAATAATAATCGACAATTTCTTGTTGCTACATTTTTGGCGTTCTCTCATCCATATTACTTTATAACGCAATCAAACAAAAATAAATCTAAAACATTTCGCTATTAATTGCTTATGTTTTGAACCGGAAGTATAAAAGTTTTGTATAAATTTTGTTTCCTTCGAACATTTAATGATGTTTCAACAGTTTTAAAAAAAGCACTGCTGTGTAATTTTTATTCATCACATTTTCTCCTTTTGCTGCTATTTTTCAATTTCTGAACATACTTGAACTTCTTAAAAAGATATTTCTATAATGATATTTTTGATCTTTTTCTGCAGTTACAATGAATGACTCAAAAAAGTAAAAGATTGCTTGAGTTAATGATCAAAAAACGTAGAAATACAGAAAGGTGATCATTGAAAAACGGCAGTGCCTATATAGTAATTGTTTGATTTATGGGAGTACCAGCAACTTCCGATTCGAAGCCCATGAGATGATGGTGAAGATCATGCATAAATATAGAACAGTAAGAACACAGCATAGTGCAGACAAACAGATTTATATCATTGGGAACAAAAATAATGTAAGATAAAAACAAGCTGAGAAATTCTAGAGCTAAAAATTTGATCCATATGCTTGTCTGAACAAAAAACCAATACCACAAACTTTTAGCTCTATAATCTAATGCTTTGAAACCACGGATTTGAGTATTAGCAAAGTGTTGCAGCTGTTTTTCTAGCTCAACTATTACAATAGAACGGCGGATGAAATATACGAAATGCCCCAAAATCCAAAAATGCATGACTTACATTAAATGAGTATCATTTTCCCCTTCTTTCATGATAACTGTGACAAAAAACAGTTAAACTTTCTTTTGATTAAATGAATTTTTAAATTGAATTTTTAAAAACACTTGGTTAGAAATCAGTTCTAAGTTAGTTGATTCTCAGAAAGATTTATTACAATCAGGTTTGTACCCACAAATCACCATGATACCAACGCAATTGAGCCTTTGCCTTTTGTTTGTTACCATGAACCCACACAATCTGGTCCTAAAAATTTTGTCCTCATCAACCCACACAATCGGGTTGGAAAAAGGAAAAAATGAGGACTCTCCCCACTCATTAGGTGACAAACGAGTTCTTATACAGCAGTTACAGGGCAACCGCAATAACAGCAATACCAAAAAGAAATAGCTAACTTTCAAGTTCTTTGTGCCAATGATGGTTGTGATTCTACCAGTTCACTGTGAATTTTTTAAAAAGTGTAAACAGTCTTTTGACACTTTTATCACTGGTATGATGACTTTGATAACTTCAAATTCGAGCCTGTTTGCACTACTATCATGGGAATTTTACAAGGCGTTCATTCAGCAAAAATCATTACCAAATATGGTTTTATCAGTTACAGTGCACCCTGTAATCAGTGAGGATTTCCCATAAAAGCCAATTTTGGTAGCCTGAGGATAAGAAGGATAAAGAGATATTTGAAATGCCAGAAGAACCAAAAATGCAGGAGTAACCTTCAATTTCATAGTATTTGATTATTTGTTGACTTCTTTATTCATAACTTTGACGACAACATCTGGTAAAATACCAAAAAAAGTTAACTTTCAGTTTCTCTGTGCCATTGCTTGTTGTGATTGTGCCTCATCAGTTCATTCTGATTTTCAGAAAAAAAAACTGTAAAAAGCCTCTGAGAATTTTATTACTAGTAAGATGAATTTCATTGATTCCACATCGAAGGGTGTTTTCTCTATTAACTTGGACTTTCACAATGAGTACAATCTGCAACAATCATTAGCAAATATTTTTGTAAAATTGAAAGTTATTACGCACATAGTGTTTTTATGCTTTATATTGTACCTCAACAGGATCCCAGAAAAACATGAAATCCAAAAGTGCAGATTCACGTTTTTAATAGCACTATGTAATCAGTGAAATCTATTTGCAGCATGATGATGGTATTTCCCAATTCAAGGATCAGTATACACTGAAACAATTACTTTCACTCATTTGTGGCAGTTAATTCAGTTTAGTAGCTAAAATAAACAACCTTTTGCCCTTTAATTGATTATCAAAGTCTCCCTTAAATGAATTATTGAAAAGAAAAAAAAATGAAATAGTTTTCAGAAATCGAAATGAATGCACTCAAAAAATTAAATAGAGGTAAGTAGGTAAGATGCAAAACACCTGTTTGAAAAAATAAATAAAATAGAAACACAAACAATGAGTTACAATTCTTAAAACTTAAATCACCATAGAATTGACTTCTTGGCTGCTCTGATTACAATACAAGCATAACCCACTAACATCGGGCGAATTGCTCTCAAACAACCGGCGAGCGGTTGGCTTCGTCTGCAGCTAGCCACGGTTTGATGAGGCTAGCTTTGGCGTGATTCGACTGTGCAACTTTTACATTTCTAGCCTTGTTAGTAAATAAATCAAATAAAAAACTAATAATTTAAAAATTTGCAAAGTAATTCAAAAATATTTTAAAAAGCTTCCAGATTTCACAGTGAAAATGTTCAACACTATTTTTGTCTCTGAACTCAAATCAAGTAGCCCATCTGCAAGACTTGAAAAGCTTCATTGGCCAGTAATTAACGTTAAACTAAAAAAAATTAAAGTTTTGAAAACAATTGCAAAATTTAACAAAATCTTGCTAATACTCAAGATATTAAAATCTTCGAAATCATTCCATTGTATCGAGGGACTATCCAGTTTCCCTGTTTTAAGCTTTAAATATCTTCACCGGCTCATAAAGCTCCAGAAACTTGAAACAATGATTTTCCAAAAATTTGAAAAAAAAAACAATTTTTTTAAAAAATGCTAAAGCTGGCGTCATAAAATTATTTATAACCATTCCGTAAACTCTAGAAAATATGCAATAGCTTATTATCAATCCTTGGAGGAGGTCCATAGGAACCTGGTGCCGGAAAAAATTATTTATAAAAATCAAAAACAGTCAAAAAAACTTTTAAAAAATTGCTAAAATTTTTGAAAATTGCTCATATTAAAATCTTTTAAAACATTCCATTACAACTAGAAGCTATGCAGTAGCCTAAAATCAAACCCTAGAGGAAATTATGTGACTCTTGAGGCTGGAGAAACCAAAAAATGACAAATAATTCCGAATAACTTGAAAAAAGTGCAAGTTTTATAAAAAAAAAGTTCAACTGTCATATTAAAAAACTTAAAGCCACTCCATAGCATATAAAATGTTTTCAGTAATTTATTATGAAACACACAAGGAGGTTTCCTGGCCCCTGCGTCCGGAAAGACGTGTAAATGTCGAAAAATTGCTCGTTCTGTAAAAAAAATTCGTGATGTTAAAATGTTGAAACCACTCCACTAGAGGAAGTTATGTGACTCTTGAGGCTGGAGAAACCAAAAAATGACAAATAACTCCGAATAACTTGAAAAAAGAGCAAGTTTTATAAAAAAAAAAAGTTCAACTGTCATATTAAAAAACTTAAAGCCACTCCATAGCATATAAAATGTTTTCAGTAATTTATTATGAAACACACAAGGAGGTTTCCTGGCCCCTGCGTCCGGAAAGACGTGTAAATGTCGAAAAATTGCTCGTTCTGTAAAAAAAATTCGTGATGTTAAAATGTTGAAACCACTCCACTATCACTAGAAACTATGCCGTAACCTATTAAAAAAACCTAGGGGAGGTTCATTGACACCTAGTACTGAAAGAACTCAAAAGTTACAAAAATTTGAAAGTTATTATAAAAGTGCGTGTTTTTAGCGATCGGTTGTTCGGACGTAGACACCGGGGGGTGGGTTGATGGGTGGGAGGGGCGGGGGGCATGGGGGTCGTCAACAGTGGGTTGGGGGCAACAGAGCGGGGGTTGGGGGATAAATTGGGGCTCAACAGTGGCGGTGTCTTCAACCTCTCTAACAACCGCCCTTCAGACCATAAGTATAAGTCTTCAAAACAGTTTGAGCCGAAACAGAGCTGAAAGGCTCTAAGATCACTTAATGCCCGCTGGGCGCTACCTGTTTATCCCATTCTTGAGGACGAAAAGTCAAAAGCGTCAGACAAAAAATTGGGACGAGAGATAAAACGTGAATGAAAAAGAGAAGGAAAGGAATTCCAACCGAAAGAGAGAGAAGGAGACCGGAATATCTTCCATGATTGGATTCGACACTGCAACTTCTAGTTTTCTAACCTCGTTAATAAATAAATCATATAGAAAAAACTGAAAAAGGTAAAGTTTTGAACTCCGCATTAAAAAAAATCAATATCATTTTTTGTCTCAAAAGTTCTGTCAAGTAACCCATCTCCGAGACTTGAAAGTTTCGTTGGCCAGTAATGGTCGTTAAACTCAGAAAAGGACAAAAAATATTGAAAAATTGGAAATTGCAAATTTTAACAAAATCTTGCCAACGGTCAAGACCTTAATATCTTAAGAACCATTTCATTGTCTCAAGAAATTATCCTTTATCTCTGTTTCAAGCCTGAAATAGTTTCACTGGCTCAAAGATCCATACGCTTGGAACACAAAAGTTTTCCAAAAATGTGAAAAGTTTAAATTTTATCCAAATATTACTAAAACTGGAGTCATAAAAAATGTTGATCAAAATCACATTAACTCTAGAAACTATGGAACAGCTTATTATCAAAACTTGGAGGAGGTCTCAGGGCCTCTGTTGCCGGAAAAAATTCAAAAAACATTAAAAAAATTGCAAATATTTTTTAAAAATTGCTTAAAATGTGATATTAAAATCTTGAAGAACATTCCATTACGCCTTTAAACAATGCAGTAACATAATATCAAACACTAGAGGAAGTTCTGTGGCCCTTGAGGCTAGAGAAATCTAAAAAATGACAAAAAATTTCAAAAAGCTTGTAAGAAAAAGAAATTGCAAGTTTTATAAGAAAAAATTGCTAAAACTTGTGATATTAAAAAATTAAAAATTAATCCTTGACAAACAAAAGCTTTTCAATAACTTATTATCAAACCCTAATGGAGGCTCTTTTGACCCTTGAGGCTCAAAAAATCTGAATAATGACTATAAATGTTAAAAAATTGGGAAAAAAATGGCAAAAAATATCAAAAGTATGCTGAAATTCGTGATGTTAAAATATTGCAAGACTATCAAGCAGATAAGACATGTCATTCCTTATACCCAAACAAATCGCCAAACCGACCTACAGCTAGGCAGAACTAGTCTAAGAAAACTCTAATGTTTCACCAAAAATGACATTAAAGGCAAAAACTATTAGAAGTAGAGTAACAGATTCACGCAATTGCAACAAAGTGCCCAAAAATTTAATAAAAGAGCGCAGAACTGATATAATTGATACATGCTTCAAGCCTGAAATAGTTTCACTGGCTCAAAGATCCATACGCTTGGAACACAAAAATTTTCCAAAAATGTGAAAAGTTTAAATTTTATCCAAATATTACTAAAACTGGAGTCATAAAAAATGTTGATCAAAATCACATTAACTCTAAAAACTATGGAACAGCTTATTATCAAAACTTGGAGGAGGTCTCAGGGCCTCTGTTGCCGGAAAAAATTCAAAAAACATTAAAAAATTGCAAATATTTTTTAAAAATTGCTTAAAATGTGATATTAAAATCTTGAAGAACATTCCATTACGCCTTTAATCAATGCAGTAACATAATATCAAACACTAGAGGAAGTTCTGTGGCCCTTGAGGCTAGAGAAATCTAAAAAATGACAAAAAATTTCAAAAAGCTTGTAAGAAAAAGAAATTGCAAGTTTTATAAGAAAAAATTGCTAAAACTTGTGATATTAAAAAATTAAAAATTAATCCTTGACAAACAAAAATTTTTCAATAACTTATTATCAAACCCTAATGGAGGCTCTTTTGACCCTTGAGGCTCAAAAAATCTGAATAATGACTATAAATGTTAAAAAATTGGAAAAAAAATGGCAAAAAATATCAAAAGTATGCTGAAATTCGTGATGTTAAAATATTGCAAGACTATCAAGCAGATAAGACATGTCATTCCTTATACCCAAACAAATCGCCAAACCGACCTACAGCTAGGCAGAACTAGTCTAAGAAAACTCTAATGTTTCACCAAAAATGACATTAAAGGCAAAAACTATTAGAAGTAGAGTAACAGATTCACGCAATTGCAACAAAGTGCCCAAAAATTTAATAAAAGAGCGCAGAACTGATATAATTGATACAAACATTGTTTGAGAGAAATTGAAAATACCACAAGTGAGCAAAAAATCTCGCCAAAATCTTGTTTTCTCCTTCAACTATACAGTATCATTTCACACTCAAATATTTTCTAACTGTTATGTTCTAACTGCTGCTTTTCTCTCAGTAAACATCACTTGTCCCCTGTTAATTCAACAATCGTCATGTAATATGAAAAAATCGTAAGAAAATCACGCTCAAAAAATAGAAAAACTGATTTTTTTAAAAATATGAAAAGCCAATGAGTAGATCACGCCAACCTTGTAACGTTTATCTGATGTTTATATGGTTGAAAAGAATCTAAAAATGAACAAAAAAAAACAATGTTTGAATAGTTTATCAAACTGAAAATCTCAAATTAAATTAAACCAATTGTTATAGCAAATTTTTTGTATAAATCTCAATTTTGCAAAACAGTTCGGTCATCACTAATGGTTTTTTGGTGTCTAGGTTCAGTCAAATTTGTCTTTAGACCAAGCTATGGTTAAAATAGGTCTTCGTTTGCTTTTAAGCTCGATAAAAATTTTATCTTCACAAATGTCCTGTTTTTTTTTCTCAAACATTTTTGAAGATTTAACCAATAACGAAATCATCGCAACTGATTTTCCTCTGGTTTCTCAAGTATCAAAAAGAGTGCAAAAAGAACAGAACAGGAGTGAGATTGATTAAAGAAAGGGTTGATCAAAATGGATTATAATGGGTAAATTGGGTTGAAACTCGTCTCATGATTTTTTGTAGAGAAGCATTTTTTCATCAACTTGTTTTCTAGATGGATACAGTGTTAAAATATGTGATCTGAGATGCCCCTGAGCAAACCTCAAGTTTAACTTGGTCAAAATGTCTAATTTTAGAACATTTCAATGAAAATTAACGCTCAATATGCCAAAACTGCAGCCAAAATTGGCGACAAAACTTTTTCCAAATTTTTTTATTGCAGTGAATATCTAGATGCAGGGAGAATCTATTTTTATACCAAACATGCTACTCTGGTATGCTCTCAAAAAGTCAAAAAAAAAACTGTTCGAACAAAAGGGGCTAGCATAAAATTCTCCTTTATAATAGTACAATAACTAAATAGAGATTAAAATATTATCATCATCGTTTTTATTCAGTGACTGAGAATAGCCGGGGCTACCGTTAAAGTTAGATGAGAGTTATTTATAAACTCATACGAGTGTACTCCTAAATCAGGTTAAAACTGACCAAATAATACTCAATTCTTATCAATGTGAGCGGATTTCCGGCGGAAGCATTAACCGCGCGTAATTATAAGATAGCTTACTGTTGGTAGCGAATGGAACAGCCATGGGGAGTCGAGAAATTGCCAGGCAGAAAGCAATTACAATCAGGATACGGTGTTGTTTCATCGGGTTTATCACAGCTCCAAATCTAAATTCCGCAACATTATCATTTGTAAGTTTGACTTCCTCATAAGAATCAGCCAATTCACGCACAACAATTATAGCGTAAAATAGAAAATAGGTTTTCTTCGAAAATTGAGCTTTCTTTAGAAGAGTTTAAATGTGTGATGTGCTACATTAATGTACAGTATCGATGAGTATCACAAATTATTTACCACACTGAAGAAGGATCGCTAAAAAGCGGTTGATTTTCAGAGCACTATCCTCTCAGAGAGCAACTTCTTAAGGAAGTACCAGCCTCGAAAATGTATCTGCAATCTCAAGAAATGTTCGGTATGTTCGGTTTTTCACGCAACAAATCGTCGGTATATTTGATTTCTTATGTTCAAAATCAAACCCACCGAATCCGAGAACCCAACCATATCGGCCATTATCTATATTTAAAATCGAACGTAACGACGATTTCTTCCGTTTAAAAACCAAACATACCGACTATGCCGAAGGAAAACTTAAGAACTTTCGTCGTTTTTTCTCACTAAAGCCGAACATGCCGATGATTTACTTACGTTTACAAACGACTATTTTTGCAATAGGGTACCACTTTCATGGTGGAATTACCCCTGCAATAAAAGAAACTATCGGTTGAATACAAAAAAACATAGCCGGCAGATTGATATATATATATATATATATATATATATATATATATATAATAATATATATATATATTTATATATACATATATATATATATATATATATATATATATATATATATAAGCTCATAAGCTCTATAAGGAGAAAACACTAATAGCCCGGACCTACCTTCCATTACAAATCAGTACTGAATCATCATATTTTCATCATGTTTTTTGTTCTTCCAAGTTTTCTGATCATGACACTATTTGTTATGATCATGACACTATTCAGAACATGAATCTGCTTTTGCAATTCTCAGCATGATTTATAATCTGACCTTTGGCTGTGAAGCATGATTTATAATCTGACCTTTGGCTGTGAAGCATGATTTATAACCTGACCTTTGGCTGTGAAGCATGATTTATAACCTGACCTTTGGCTGTGAAGCATGATTTATAACCGGACCTTCGGCTGTGAAGCATGAGTTATAATCGGACTTTCGGCTGTGAAGCATGAGTTATAATCTCGCCTTTGTCTGCAAAGCATGATTTATTAGCGCGCCTTTGTCTGCAAAGCATGATTCATTCACTTGCAAACTAAACGAGAGCGAATTTCCCCGCAATAATTACCACTTAAAGAGGCTACTATTTTTGCTTTGGCGGCTATACTAAAAGAGTAAAAACCAATTAACTGGAACACATGAATTACAAGAAAAAACAAATTCATGCTCAAAATGAAACAATCTTATAATTATAATTCATGAAACTTCACTAATGTACTGATAATCATACAGATTTATAATTATAATTCATACAATATAAAGGAAAAGGAACAAATGG
>NW_027450615.1:0-39524 GCF_964194025.1 Convolutriloba macropyga | reverse complement strand
GTCAAGGAAAACTTTACAACGCCCAGTTCGTTTCAGCGGTTTCAAATCTGTCCGGATATTGTGTTTTTGCAGTTAACTTTTGTGAACTGTATTATCCGCTATGCTGTAGATTACTGTTGCATTACTTGTTGCTCAATTAGCCTCAGTCACTACTTGCTCAGCTTTGCTGTATAACAAACCTGAATAATTCAAACTGAAACAATCAAATTTTGCTTGTGTTTTGGTTAATAACTCAAGTTTTAAATCGAATTTAGGAAATCTAATTCCAACAAGTTGTAGCCCTATAACTCGGCTATAGCTATGCAAAGTTTCAACTTCCTAGTGAGTCTCCTTCTAAAAAGGCGATCAGAGTATAACTCAATTTTGAATACTCCAAATAAATCAATAATCAAACTTTTGTTCTCAATTGGCTTCAATAACCACCCAATATCAAACTATGCTATGCTTCGT
Source organism: Convolutriloba macropyga (assembly GCF_964194025.1). Taxonomy (NCBI): domain Eukaryota; kingdom Metazoa; phylum Xenacoelomorpha; order Acoela; family Convolutidae; genus Convolutriloba; species Convolutriloba macropyga. The sequence goes on along the minus strand of NW_027450615.1, from coordinate 39,074 downwards.
TAAAGCCAGTAAGAGAAACTTACTTTATGCTTTGCACAAAGTCTTCTCTTACTTAGGAACTTCGTTCCTCAGGAAGAAAGTTTTGAGAATATCAAAGTTAATTCTCTTTTCACAAGTCAAAGTAAAGTTAAAACTGTACAATCTCTAATAAGATCTACAAAAACAAGACACGATAACAAGTAATTTACCACTTAAGAAAAATTTGCTTCAATACGCACTGTATGTCAGTTTAGTATAGCCAAAATTGCAGATTTCTTTTGATTTTTGGTAGCTTTTCAAGCGCCTTTTATGCTGCTAGTCACGTGGATTTACATGTCAAATTCAACTGTTGATTGGTGGTAGATAAGAATGTCGACAGAATGTTAACACTTTTCCATAACGTCACTTTTTCAGTGTAAATTTGATGTCATGGGGAGTTTGTTAACCATGTAGAAGTTCTGTCGAATATTCTGTATCAATAACATGTTGATTCGCAATCCAATCGCAAAGAATCTGATGCAATACTGTTAAGTCGTAGTATTGTTTTGCTGGTGGTTGAGGTAGTTCGAGTCTGAGTTTCATTTCATGTATGACGATTGTGTACTAATAATAGCTGCTAAATTTGAATGTTGAACAAAATGAACAAATCCGTATGGCTTCAAAAGAATGTAGCATTAAATTTCGCTTGTCATGCTATTCTAGCTTTAAGGCTTGAAATGGCCTTGAAGCGCTATTCAATTTGACTTCTGAGCTATTAAGCTCAGCCGCAATATAGCCGGTCCTGTTTTCTATTGCGAAAACATCTTTTCCAGGTAGTACTGGGGCGAGCTTCACTACTGATCTTTTGTAAACTCCGTCGTTCGTTCAAACTATCGCTGATCGAATCACACCGTCAGACCCATCGATGGTTTCCGCAACTCGACCTAGATTGTAATATCCACGCTTATCGCTGTCTTCGATCAACCAAACGAGATAGCCTTCTTTAAGGATTTCGTTCGACGTAGATCGCCATTTCTGTCGGTTATTCAGAGTTGGCAGATATTCTTTCCGAAATCTTTCCCATATGAGATTTGCATAGGCTTGAGTTTGTCGAAAGAGCTTTCAATGATCAACAAATACTTCCGCGCATGGTACGTAGGGTAAGCAAACGTTCTTGTTGCCAAGCAAGAAGTGATTTGGGGTCAATGCTTCTAAGTCATTAACATCTGAGCTGAGTGGGGTCAATGGTCTTGCGTTCAATGTCTGCTCTACAATACACACCGTTGTTGAAAGAACGTCCTCGGTCACTGATCTGCTCCCTAACACTGCAAACTTTGCCTTCTTGCAACTTCTGACCAACCGCTCCCATACTCCTCCAAAGTGAGGTGCTGCGGGTGGGTTGAACTTCCATCTTATTTCTCGTTGGATTAGATGTTCTTCGATCCTTTCTTTGTTCCATGCCGCAACGTACTCTGCAAACTCTCTTTCAGCTCCAAAAAAGTTTGTCCCGTTGTCACTGATGATTGTACTTGGTTTGCTTCTTCGAGCAATAAATCTCATTATTGCATTGAGACAACTGTCTGTGTCCAACTTAGGTACCACTTCTATATGCACCGCTCTCGTAGTTAGACAAGTAAAGAGAGAACAACATCGCTTTCCGTTTCTGCGCCCCATCTTCACAATGAAAGGGCCAAAGTAGTCAACCCCAACATTTGTAAAGCCTGTTGAAGCATCTAACCGCTCTTCGGGTAAATCGGCCATTACTGGTGCTATCGTTTGTGCTCTGCCTTTCTGCAGGTAACAAACCTGTTCTTGATTGATCTTAAGGCTTTCCTTATGCCTAGGATCCACATCTTCTGTTGAACAATGTTTCTTACATGCTCAGTGCCTTCGTGTTGATTGTCCTTGTGCTCGTTTTTCAAGAATAATTCAACCGCATGATGTTCCCAATGTAGCAATATTGGATGCTTTGCATTGAAGTCCAATTGACTTTTGCCTATTCTGCCTTTGGCTCGAATAAGTCCTTCTTCATCTAGGAAGGGGGAGAGTTGTAGAATTTTGGTGCCTTTTGGAATTTCCTTTTCAGCTTTGAGAGATTTCATCTCTTCACCAAACTGTTCTTGCTGTAGTAACTTGAAGATTGCTGCTTTTGCTTTTTCGCTTTCTTCAATGCTGACTACGAGTGTTGCTGGTTTGTGTTTGTTCAAAGCTCGTTGTACGTATGCCATTGCATTCACTAGTCTGTTAAAGTTACTGAATCATTCCCACTCAATAACAGCCTTCTTCTCTTCAGCCTGTATCATGAAGACCCATGAGGGTATATTCTCATCATCTGATGCAAAGATTAGTTCACTTGTCGCACGCATTGACTTTAAAATCTTTGATTGCATGTCCTTTGCCTAGACATCCGTAACATAAGCGTTGCTTTCTCACTGCTGCGTACCAATCATTCACACTCATGTTCCTGAATAGAGGACAGTTCCATATTTTATGAGTGCCATCAGCTAACGGACAGTGATCACTTTGCTTTTGCTTCGTTTCTTTCACGCTCGATCTTGCACTGAAGTTCGATGTTTTCGAGAACCGCTTGTCTCTATTTGTGCTTCTCCGGTCTTCTTCTCTTCGCTCTCCCTTGAAAGCTGAAATCCCTTCGTGCACGAATGCTATCCTTGATAGTCATTTTTCAAACGTAATCAGATCAGGCCAATCATCATCTTTATCATCAACATAGAACCACCACTTCTCTATGAGAACTTGGGGTAGTTTATCTACTGCCATATACAGTGTCGCGCTTGATTGCAGATCACCAATCTGCTTGTACTATTTGAGCACTTTCACAACGTTCGAAACAAAAACTGAGAAACTGAGAAACTGATCAGACCTCTTGAGTCGTGAGCTTTCACCTGACTTGCTTTGCGAAGACTCTCCAGTTGTGCATCAATGATCACATGAGGCCTTCCAAATTTCCTCTCCAGAATGCTCCATGCAGCACCGTAGAACTGTCCAGAATGGCCCATTCTAGAGATTGCTGACCTTGCCTTGCCTATCAGTAGAGTCTTCAGGTGGCTCATCTTCTCTGAGTCTGGTATTGGTCGTTGATCCACTGTAGCAATGAACATACTAGCCCACTCCGGCCATTCGAGGGGGTTCCCATCGAAGTTGTTCAACTTGAGCTTTGGTAGGCTACTGCTACCCGCGTACCCACTGTTGTATCGTAGCAGACTAGCTCTGGGGGAAACGTCACGGTCTTTAACACTTGAGGATCGGTCTCGTGAACTGCGATATCGTGAGAAGTGACTTTGCCTGTTCACCTCAGGGGTTACTTCGAAGCGAGCTGTCGGTTGATCTGGTGTTAGAAGGTTGTCGATTCTGCTGGCCCAGTCAGAGACATCTTTCACTTTGGGGGTCCAGTTGAAGGGTGATTTGTCGCGAACACTGGTTGACAAGGGGAGCGTTTAAAAGATGAAAACTTTAATCCGAAACGCAGTTTCCATGCATTTTCCTGATCAAGATTCTAGGTGAATTACTATTAGCCTATATCAGAGCTATAAAAACTAAACACTTTCTGTCGACTGTAAGTCTTAAATTTTCTACCTAATCAGTTGTTTTTAAAAACAGAACAACAGTGAAGGTTTTTAATACAAAAAAGAAAAAGTAAAAAAAAACAAATTCTGTTTAACGTTAACCTCAAATCTTTTATCTAGTCTGTTTATATGTATCAATAAGTAATTTTTAGTTTTGATTTGTTTACTAGCTCACCGAATTTTTATTCTGAAACTCAGTAGAACCATAATCGAGCTTATTCAGTGCATGCTCAAAACGGAAAAAGAACAAGTTCTATGAAAAATGTTCTAAATTACTATCCTTTATTTCTCACTTTTACACCTGTCTGCATTAGAAAAAAACGCGTTTTGAACTATCTACCATTTGGCGCAACATAAAATTGACAGGCTAGAGATAACACGAGTTCTCGGCTATAAAACGGCAAAGACGTTTTACATGGGTTTCATGAAAAGAAAAATGAAAACAGAATAGAAAAAAATCGATTCAGACAGTTTCATTCATTTACTTTCTTTTCCTCCGTTTCCCCAAACTAGCCTAATTGTTTCAGTAGTGTATAGGCACTTTGCAAATAACAAAAATTTAGAAAATTTGGGCTGTTAGATAAGAGAAGGAGTGTAAAGTTCCTTCTGAAATGATTCAAAAGTTGGAAATTTTTTCATTCCCTTTATCTTTTTGAATGCTTGAGTTTACAATAAGTACTTTTTGCTGATCGAAAAATCAATTGCTTCTCCTCAAGTTATGAAAAACTGACAATTTTGAAACAACATCCTTTTTCGGCATATCTAAATTCAAAGTCAGTTTCTGTTATTTCCATTTTCTTAATTGTTCATCATGTTTGCACGTCAGAAAAACCAATTAGGGAATTCGGAATGATTAAAGATACCCTTCATTAACGCGAGGAAACTTAGAAACGAGAGCTAAAAAGCTGAGGGAGAGAGGAAGAAGAGTCAGAGATCGGAAAAAACATCAAGATTTGCAATAAGAAATAATCAGAAAACACTTAAACTTTAGATCAATATAACCCAAGATTATTTGATAATGGAGACCATTCAGATTTCTGTATAATATGTTGATTAGCATATCATTGGAAATTTAAATCTTAAGAAATTGAAAAAAAATATAAACGATCTTAGGATTTAGAAAAAAATTATATTGTTGGCAAAATAAGAGCTTCATTAATTTGTTTTATTAATCAAGAAACTAAAATTGATTCTTCGTAGTTAAATAAAACACAGATAAAACAAAAATTGAGTTTTTTTGTTTAAGCAAAGAAAGTTTGAACAAAAATTCTTCTGGAAAAATGGCACACAAAAATTTTCTCTGGCTTTTGAACAAAAATAGCTATTTCTTCAAATTTAGCTGGTAAAAAGCAATAACTACTTAATTGAAAACGTATGTCGACTGATTTCAAACAAACTGTTTTTTGCATAAAGAGCGCAACAGAAAGTTTTGTGAAAATTTAGGGCATTTTTTGCTATTTTCACCAGTTGACAATTCGCAGTAAGAAAACTGAAAATTTTTTTAATATTAAACTGCATAGATGAAAATATAAACAAAATGAAAGTTTGTGCAAATAAAATTTCAAAAACCCTGAAATATCAATTATTTTTCATATTCATATTTCACTCTGCAAAAAAATTTAAACTTTTGGCAATTCTTTAAAAAAAACTATTTTCCCCATTTATTTGTTTCACGCAACAGACGATAACAAAATTTGCACTGTTTCGCATAAACATTTCAACAGATAAGAAAAGGAGTGTAAAGTTCCTACTGAAATGATTCAAAAATTGGAAATTTTTTCATCCCCTTTATCAAACTGAATGCTTCAGTTTAAAATAGGTACTTCGTGCTATTCGAAAAAGCAACTGCTTTTCATCAAATAATGAAAAACTGACAATTTTTCAATATCCTTTTTCGCCATCTCTAAATTCAAAGCCAGTTTTTGTTATTTCCATTTTCTTAATTGTTAATCATGATTGCACGTCAGAAAAATCAATTAGTGAATTCGGAATGATTATAGATATCCTTCATTAACGCGAGGAAATTTAAAAACGAGAGTTAAATGGCTGAGGGAGAGAGGAAGAAAAGTCAGAGATCGGAGAAAACGTCACGATTGGCAATAGGAAATAATCAACAAACACTTAAACTTTAGATCAATATAATCCAAGATTATCTGAGCACGCAGAGTTCTTTTTAATATGTTAATTAGAATGTCATTAGAAATTTAAATATGAAGAAATTGAATGATAAATTTTACAAACGATCTTAGGATGAAATATATATATATATATATATATATATATATATATGTATATATATATATATATATATATATATATATATATATATATATTGTTGGCAAAATGAGAGCTTCAACATTTTGTGTTAAGAAGCAAGAAACTACGATTGATTCTTCGTAGTTAAATAAATTACAGATGAAACAAAGAATTGAGTTTTATTTGTTTAAGCAAAGAAAGTTTGAACAAAAATTCTTCTGCAAAATTGGCCCACAAAATCGTTCTCTGGCTTTTGAACAAAAGTAGCTATTTCTCCAAATTTAGCTGGTAAAAGGCAATAACAATAACTACTTATTGAAACAGTATGTCGACTGATCTCAAACAAATTGTTTATTGCGTAAAGAGCTCAACAGAAAATGTTGTGAAAATTTAGGGCATTTTTTGCAATTTTCACCTGTCGACAATTCACAGTAAGAAAACTGAAAATTTCTTTTAGAATTAAACTGCATAGATAATAATCTAAACAAAATGAAAGTTTGTGCAAAAAAAATCCAAAAAACCCCGAAACATCAATTATATCTATTTTTCATATTTCAATCTGAAAATGAAATTTGAAAAATTTTTGGCAATTCTTTCAAAAAATTATTTTCCCCATTTATTTGTTTCACACAACCGACGATAAACAAAATTTGCACTTTTTCGTATAAAGATTACAACAGATACATCGACAGGAATACTAAGCAATGATAAAAAATTTTAGAAAAATCGGAATGACAAGCTAAATGAGTGAAACCAAAACTGATATAAATTTCGAAAATTGCAACCACTTGAAACTCTTTTTTGGAGAATGAACACATAGGATCATGAAAAGACGATCGCACAGCCAGCAAGTTCTTCTTTGAATCTCACTGTCTGCCAAAAATTTTCCTTTTTGGGGAACATAATCTTTAAAATATTTCGAAAAAATTGAAAAACTTTCAGAAAATTTCTTCTTTTCAGATGCATAGCTCTTTAATAATTGAGCGTAGAACACTGATTTGGTGAGATGATTGATGAATCAGTTGAGCGCTAGATGGTAAAAGCTATTTAAGAATTTCTAATTTATTGCTTTTAACTTACAAAGCAATTCGAAGACACCTAATGGTTATGCTCGTATAGTCCTTGACGATTTTTTCGAATAACAAGAAAAATTTTAAATAGAAAAATTATTTGGCGGGAAAAAAATCGAAAATGATGATAGCGTGGTCAGCTGGCTCTATTTTAGAAGCTTAATTTAACAAATTAGATGGAAAAGAACTTGCCGAAATTGTTAGTTCACTACATATTTCTTCAAGACCTGATTGAGGACTCTATTTTTGCTCCCAAAATGTATTTCCCGGGAGAAAATGTGGTCCCCTAACAATAGGATTTGTCTATAATTGTTATAAGTTGAGTATTGAGCCATTTGGCCGGAAAAACAAAAAGAGAAAGTCGGAGACTGTGACAGCTGCAATTCTGTCTCATGTACTTTACCCTATGACATGACACCAAAAAATTCGTCTACCTAGATCTGATGACCAGCACAATTTGACAAACTTTTAATGACAACGAGGGGCTATCATTACCCCATTTAAATTTTTGTTCCAGTTCATTTTGGGGCTTTTAAAGTGGGCTCCTTCACTTTCACAATTCAAAAATTTGTTCTATTTACTTTTCATGTTAACCTCAATAGAGAAATTCTCTGATCGCAGAACGATCATTTTTTAAGGTTGGAATATTATATGCCAATACAGACTCGCTTGAGCCATTTTATCAAATTGTTACCTAACAAAAAGCGGTAGAACACTTTTAATACTTTTGAATTGAGTTTCTCAATGCAAACATAAATTCTGACGCTATCGATGAAATATCAACCAACCGAGGTTGCTGTATCCAGTTAGTTAAACATTTGAGCCTATTCAACTACTGTGTCATTATTGTTGCGTGAGAAAATGACCGAAGTCAATTTTTTCAAAAAGTAAGACTTACAAATGTTTAGATTCGCCCGAATGTCGAACACCGACCACAATGATTTAAACAATGTGGAGTACGGAGAAGGTTTGCCTAGAAATAACTCCGTGGATGCCGCTTCGCAATCGTTTGAAGGTAAAATTGAGAGTGGCCATCAAGGGTCTTATGAAGCGGATTTCTGCTCAGCAGATTCTGAAAGATTGCAAGCATCAGCAGACAGTTGGCTGTTCAAAAACAGTAGGGTTGTCTTTAATGCGTTATATGCATCTTATGCCATATATGAAAGTAGACCTGAAGATTATTTGAACGAACAGTTCCACCTAGCGCAGCATACATTGATTCGGGCGACAGCTAACAAAAGCGATAAATGCCAATTCCTGATAGCTGAAGACACTACTTCAAATGACGTTTTCATAGCTTTCAAGGGAACAAATTTCACATCGTTGGCAGACCACGTGACTAACCTCAAGTTTGATTTAGTGCCAGCGGGTTGGATAGATTCCGATAACGAGACGGTGCACGAGGGGTTTTACGAGCTAGCTGAAACATTTCCATTGGATACAGTTCTTACAACTAAGGACTTGAAAGGCAAGAATTTGATTTTATGCGGTCATTCCCAAGGGGGTGCAATATCATCTATCATTTATTGTGAAATGGTCTCAGCAAGAAAAGGGTCGCGGCCATTGGTCCTGAGTGGTCTAAAGAGCATTAAAAACATCACTTTTGGATCTCCTCTGTTTGGCAATGATCAGTTGAAGAAATGCCTAAATGACAGAGACAAATTTGATGAAAAGGGTATATACAACATTGTCCACACAAAGGATCCAGTGCCTGCCTTCCTATGCAATTTCCAAGTGCTCCTGAGTGAATTAAAGGAGACAGTACCCTTGTACGACCAACTGAGTTTTGCGGCTCTTGTTGTGTTACAGATCAAAGAATTGAAAGATGGCATCAGTACTTTGATTTCTGGCTCGTCTAAGCGACAAGAATCCTTCAAAACTGATGTAGAAAAGATCCTAAAAATGAACAGAAAGCTGCAAAAAATTGCTGCCAGAGGGCAATTGATGTACGCACCAATAGGAAACTTTATAATTTTGAAAGAAAATCGACAAGTTGATGAACATTTAGTGCATGAAAAATTGGGAAAACTGCAATCAATTGATGGCAACAGATTATTGAGTGACATCAAATCCTTCAAAGAAGTCGACAGCCATTCTCTACCAGAATACATTAGCTTCTTGCAGAAAACGCTGGAGAACCGCACTGCAAAAAAAGTAACCGATGCAACCTCACTGTGCCCCACAATTACCAAAATCTATCACTCACGGGATGGAAAAAGTATTGACTACAAAATTTTAGGCAGCAATTTGGGGGTAGATTGCATTCGGGAATTCGAAATAAAGCTATCAGCGGATAACAAACATGAGCAGTTATCGTCTAGTCAGATCAGAAATCATACCACATCTCTAGAATCTCTTGGTTGCAGAGTTAGATGTGAATTCAACAATTTCAGCGAAAATGAGCTAGACGAAGAGAGGACAATAACGATCCGAACTGCCTTCGGCCAAGTGTCGCATTCTGTTCCGTCCGGGACTGTCGAAACTCAACTTCTGACTTCGGATCTACCAATTCAAAGTTGCATCCGAAAGTCGTTTGAACGATGCCTTGCGTTTGCGCGATATACATATACTGTTAGTCCACTTCGTTCCTATATACTGGAGTTGTCACGTTTGTCTTTAAACTATAAGCAATACGCTGAGTTTCGCGAAATTCTGGTTCTTGGCGACAACACAGAAAGGGCAAAAGAAATTTCAAAAGAATTAGCAGAGACTGTCGCGAAACCTATGACGCTCAAAACGAGGCGAATTCCTGAGGGACCTGACTCTCATCACATTTGTCAGAAATTGGTAACTGGTGCCAGTACTGCAGTTAACTCCCTAAGCATCGGCTGGTCAAACTCCGATGTTGATGACGACAGCTGTGTGCTTCAAATAGGGCGCAGAAGAGGTTCATTGAGTGAAATATACACCACTGTCGTGGCATACCTTGCAAATCGATTTTCAGAGTTCAAAGACTTTGAGAATAATAGAGATATTTGCCTCACAGCAAATAGTGTCCATTTATATGAAAAAGAAGCTGCGTTATGCGATATGGTTGGCGATTTCCCACGTAAAGATTTGCACCAAAAGTTCAGTCGGAACAATGAGTGGAGATTTCTAAGTGAAGAAGCGATACAAGATTTGACCAGAATGGTGGAAATTATAAAAATCGTGCATGTCATTCGACAAAAACTTGCATCGGAAACGTTTATTGGCATTGTAGGCACTCAGAATGCTGGCAAAACTGTCCTGCTGAACCAGTTGTGTAATCAAAGGGAGCCAACTGGTTATTACAAAAACACAAAACAATTGACCTTCTTCAAGACTAAAGACACATATGTTGTGGATTTCCCGGCAATCGATGCCTGCGAAGAAGAGGGCAAGTACGATCTGGGGAGCATGGCTTTCGACAAGTATGTGGCTATTAACGACTTTCTGGTAGTTGTCCTGGAAAATCCTTGTCAACTTGACAAAGATATGTTGAAAAACATTGCCAAAGTGTTCACTTTAACGCATGAAGTAGTCAGTCAGTCTAGAGTTCTGATTTGTTTCAACCAAAGCGGTGAAAAGATCAGCAAGATTCGCACCATAGGAGGAGTTGAAAACCTTGCTGGAAAATTTCAAAATGACATTTGCAATCATCTATATCAGAACCATCCCAGTATTCTCCTCGACAACTTCACGGTAAATATTTTCATAACAGAATGGCTTATGCATGATGAAGAGACGGGTCAATTGAGCTACCCTCGTGCACAAAATGCTGGACTTGTCGAAGTACAAACTATTCAACAAGAAATAAAAAGACGCCTCAATTTAGACATCGTTTTTACCGATTGCAAACGATTGACTGTTAGACCACAGAAGAGGAGGTCACATTCACTCACTCGACGGGGCATTCCACAAGACAATAGCGCTGTCGCCAGAAATAAAGAAATTGTAAGTTTCTCATTGTAATTTAGACAAATTTCTCTATGCCAGACTTTTAATTATGAAATTATATTTCTTTTCAATAGTACCTGATTTTTAAATAAACTATTTCTGCTGACTAATTTAGTTTGTCTGTAAATATAAACATTGAAAATTCATGTTTCATTATCACTCCCGAGAAATTTACCAAATACATGAACAGATTTATTCATAAAGTAGTTTCCGACATTTACATAACAAAAAATAAGCCATAGCATACAACATCTTCTAATTTTAGGTGATATAATGATTTAACCGATGGGCAGGCTTTGAATTTATTAGCCGTTTTCCTGCATCACTGCAGCTTAGCCTATAATTAACTCCACAGTTCCTCATACGGTTTCCAAATACACCTACAAAATTGAACTTCTAGCTCAAGTTAGTTCAAACTGGAGAAACTATGTGGATTGGCTGAGCGACTCAACACGCTCAGTCATTCCACTCTCACTAATTATGCTTTTCCAGTACAAAATTAGATGCATTGGAAAACAATAGATAAAATTTGTCCTTCTGAGGGGAACATATGTCAGGAAAGCTTGGTGTTTTGACCATCATTTGAAATTAACTCAAGGTTTTCCTGTTATTGTGTGGCCAACATCACATATCAGACAGCTGCTCGGCTATCGAGGAAAGCTAAAAACTCTGAGTCTTTAAATTGTAAAAGTCTTTAAATTGTTATTATTCGCAAGCAACGGGTGGTTAATGTTAGCAGGATTGACGGTAGCGCATCAACCCCGATGAGGCAGGACGAGTTTTGGCAAGTTAGAGATTGAAGATGTTTAAGCTCAAAGATAATAGAGAGAATAAGATAAATTATTTCTAGGCTACTCAAAAGAGAAAAGAAGAGTGAAGATTTTAACAAAAATCAGCAGTTGCATATGTAGTCTGAAAAATAAATATAACATTTACAGTTTACAAATATTAAAAAGTTACCGCATCAAAAATCAGGCAACTTTGGGGCGTATGAGTTGGTGTTATTTCATAAATATATGCAAAAATTTACACCACTTCCAATCGTTCACAAAGTTGCATGTACCATTCAATGTTAGTAGATAAAAATCAATATTTGGCAAACATACAGTTCAAAACTGATTCACATTCTTTTTCTAAAATGTAAGCTGCAGTTGTCGTTATAAATCTGGTAACTTTGTTTTCTTTCTGAGTTTATTATTATAAGTTACGTTTCTAAGCTCTAAGATATTTTTCAAATTCATTACTGTGATCAAATAGTTAAAAATCGGGAAATATAAAAAAATATCCTAAAATAGGAAAATAACTACTTTGAAAAACAAAAACATACAGGGCTAAAATATTGAGTTATATGGCTCGGAAAAATTCTGAGTTTTGTATTCAATGATTTTACTGGCTAGATCGGAAAATTGAATGCGATTCAAGATTAGGATAGTGAAGAATTTCGATGAATACTAAATGAAACCTCAATTAGTTACAGAAATAGTTATCACTGAATGAAAATCATCCTTGTCCCCGTATAAATGTAATCGTTATGTATTCATCAATTTTTGAGGTCTGTTTGCTTTTTCGAAGTGAACATGAGCGTGTTATGCTTGTACGAAATTTAAAAAAATTTAAAGGAAGAGGAGAACAAAATTCAAATGGCATTTTTTTCTCAATTAACTCCCGGTCTGCTTATCTAGTACCAAGGATTAGATTGATTTTTTGAAAATTTTAACAGATTAGTCTGACATTACAATAATATACTAAGAGTTTACTCAGTTGAAACAACAAACACGTTTCAAGAAAGACACTTTCAATGCTCGAGAGCAGTTAGTCGTCTGAACAAACAAAAGGCGATTAATCTCAACTCATAAGTAGCACGCACCTTAAACATTGAAACATTCTAACTGTTCAAACCATTAGTTTGCTTACATATACAAATCTTTACCATGCCGATTTTGGATAAATTTCGAAGTTCAATTGACTAATCAGTGACATGAAAGGAGAGATACAAAGGCTCGAAAATCAGCTTTCTCAGAAGGAGGACAGAATAACCCAACTTTAATCTAAAATGAATGTGATGAAAGAGTCGCACAGAACTGACATGACGGCAATTGTGAATGAAATCGATCACCTCTAGGAACAGATCCTAGCGAAGGAGATGTACTTGAGTAAAGATACCATCATCATTCACAACCCCCCTTTGATTGAAAACGAGGACCTAACACCAACAATGATAAACTTCTTCAACGACGTTTTTCACACAAACCTATTAAGAGCAGACATTAAAGCTTGTCATTTTCTCGGATTTTAGTCAAATGCACCTGTAATTATGAAATTTGTGTACTTCGCTACCAAAGATTTCATCTGGAGGTCAAAGAAATTAATGCCGCAGATGACGAATAAAGAAAACCAAAAACCGATATACTTCTCCAAAGGATTACCAAAAATTTTAGAAAAATTCTGAATGAAGCGAAGGATCTAGGTGCTTTCACTGTGACCAACAATGCAGAGGTACAAATAATATGTCCAGGAGCAAACGGAAGTCAATTTTTTGTCCAAAGCATAATTTCAACAAACTCTATAAACTGAAAGACATTGCAAAAAAATCTACTTCGGTCCGGTACAAAAAATCTTTAAAGAGAAGGCTGACGGATTCAATTGGGTTTTCACCAGCTTCAAAAAATCCATTTATTGAATTGAATGGTCGTGAATATGGAAATGTGGTCGGTGCAAGTTAAACAATGTAATAAGATTCTTGGATGTTTCTAATTTTATAACTTCTAAAAAAATTTTTTTCCTCTTAAATCTTTGAGTTAATTTTCTCCAATTACTATGAAACAATTGGAGACTTTTTGTTTGAATATTCGTTCAAAAAATGAAAAGCTGTCAAAAGTTTTGAACTTCTTCGAATACCTAGAAATTCAACCTGAGGTAACCGTTTTAAGTAAAATATGGCAAAAACAAATTCAGTTTTCAAAAAATCAAAGGTTTCAGAGAATTTTTTCACTCAATGAACAAAAATAAGGCAAGAGGGGTCGCAATTTTTATTGCAAACTCTATTTCTAGCTCAAAAATCAAAAAGTGCTCTCAACTTCTGTTTTGATAATTTAGTGATAGAAATTTCTATGGGCACTTCTGAGTTCAGAATTATTACTGTGCATAACTCGCCGAAAAATCAGGTAAACAAGTCTCTCACGATCTTAATTCACTATTTGAGTTTATTAAAGGTCTTCTTTCACCATGTTATTTTGTAGGGGATTTTAATATAAATATTTTGGAACAAAATTCAACGACCAGTGATTACAAGACCATATAAGCCTCCTTCAGTTATCAAAACCTAAAGCCACATAGACCTAAGAGTATTTCTAGGAATAAAGAAACTTGCATCGACCACATTTTGTGTATTCAGTTAATAGTTTCAGGAAATACTACAATAATCGATTGCGCAGTAACAGATCATTTAGGTATTCTTCATACAACAGATGTAAGGTTTCATATAAATAACACAACAGAAACCTTCTGGCGCGACATTGGAAAATACCGAAATGATGAATATCACTGTAGGTCACTTTTCCGTCTTTCTTCTGATCTGAAAAAAATTGAATACGAGGAAACGAAAGGAAACCTTTAGCAGAAATTCCTAAAAATCCATGATTGTCTTGTTGACTGTATTAATAAATTGTATCCCGAGAGAACAGTCTTAATCAATCTTGAGAACAGAATAAAAAAATTGACGCCTGCAGGGTTCAATACTGGGAAACCTTTTGTTTTTAATTTATATCAATGACTTGGAACAAGTAGCAGTGAACAACAATATTGATTTGACCCTATTTCCTGATGACAGCACTTTCACTGCGTATGATAAATTCGATGTTCTGAACGTACTCAGAGAAAAAATAACAGGGACAAAGAAATGGTATGAGACAAATCGGTTTCAATTGAATGCAAACAAATCACAAACCCTTATTTTCTCAAGTGGAAAAAAATTGTCAAGTATCTTTGAATAACGAGTTTTCTTTTAATATTTGTAAAAGAACAAAATAGGAGAGATAATAGGTTGAATTTCAAAGACCATGTATCCTATGTTTGTCGAAAACTGTCAAAATTGTGCGGTTTCTTGATATGCACAAAAACACGTCTTAACCATGAGCATAGAATAATGTTTTACAATATTAAACCAATCATTCAATATGGCCTGATTATTTATGGATCCACTTCAAAAAGTACCTTAGAACTCGTTTTCATGTTACAGAAAAAAAATTTACGAATTATTACAATAAACCAAAATCACATAGAACAAAAATACTTTTCCAAAACAGTAAGATTATGACGGTTTTTGAGTTGTAGGTAAGTGAATTAATGAAAAATGGTTTGTGCGATTTTCAAACTTTAAAGAAAAATTATTCAAGGGATTTTGAAGGAAGGACTTTGCCGAAAAACACATGTTTTTATTACAGGCTAAGGCTTCAAAACAGATACCTACGTGAATCACCTGAGGCACGATGTTTACGACTTCTGAATAGATTATGCAACCTCGAGATTTTAATTGAAACAAAAACCAGACTTAACGATTACGATGTGAAAAAAAATGTTAAGAACATTTCGACAAACTTTTTCATGGGTAACGAACAAGTATGGGACCTTTTCTCGTAAACTTTGCTGATCTCGGTGTTTTCATTATAACTTGTTTCTACTCTTCTATCATAAGGTACGTTTCATCACTTTTTGCAGTTCTGAAACCATGATAATTCCTGACGAATAAAGAAGATTAGCAGTTCTTGCTAGACTGTATGTTGTTGACCACAGATAAATCACTTGGAAAACATTCTTTTATCTGGCAACTTTGTAAAATGTGGTTCTTCAATAAACTTGTTCTAAACTTGTTCTTCAATTATTTATTCATTCCGATAGTATACATAAAACGGAAAATACAAGGGAGTACAATCAGTCGTTTGTAATTGTTTTCAGTTTTCTAACACTCGATTTTCCTGTCGCACACATTAACTTTGTTTTGCTCCTTCTAAAACACGCCTAACTTAATCGTTCACATTGTCATAAAGAATCTCAATGACGGTATGGTACCCTAGACAGCGCATTTCACCTCTGACAAATTGTTCGTAATAGTTGCCGGATCAACGTTTTAACAACCTAGAGAATATTTTCCAGCGTACAGTAAATACTTTTCAATAATGAATGAAATTTCCTGAGTCTCTGCTTTGTCTGAGAAGAAACGGAATACATTTTCCCTCAGCTGCATTCACCTGGGAAAAGTTTCACCTGAGCCTATACATTTGAAAATTGCTCTTCAGATGTTGTGAGTTCTAGATTCACAGCTGCAGAAGTCATTACTTGATCAATACTGGTCGTGATTGATCAAGTTGGGTTGACAGTAATTTGTCAGTGACCGGGTTTCAGGGCTAGTGGTTGTCTAGCCCCGTTGACCTTCACTGTTGTACCTGTGGAAAGATTTCAACAGCGGAGAGAGTGAAATTGAGTCATCTTGCCGTCTTTTTAGTTAAGTACTGGACAATTATTTAGTTAACAATTCACCTTCAGATGTTTTATACCGGACCCCGGTGCCATTGTAAATACGTACTGAAACATTTGTAATCCAATAGTATATCGTCGGCCCAGTATTGTATCAGTGTATATTAAGAGCACATTGCTACTCATGATGCGCAGTATAAGTCTCGTAGTCACTTTTTTTTCCGAATATAGACTGAGCATCCTTGGTTTTGATTTGCATGATTTTCTTAGGAAAATCATGACAAAAAAAATTTGAAAAAAAAAAAATTTTGGCCCTTGCACGTTTTGAGCATGGCGATGACTTACAATCTTAAAACGTTGTAAGAATCGTATTAAGATTAGAAAAAATACCCTCCAAAAAGTAATTAGAAGCCAAAATTAGAAAATACACGCCAAGTGCCTGGAACTTTTGGGCCAAAACTTGGGCCAAAATCGAAGGGTTTTATTTCAGATTGTAATGGAATTCTGTTAGAAATTTTTTAGAAGATACAGTTCACAGAAAATACAGTCCGAAGATACAACGAAAACAGAAGATACAACGAATCGAAGCCAAAGCGCAGCAATTCATGATGCTTTTCCCGATATGGGACTAGTATTCGGGAAAATGTACTTGTTAAATATAACTCATCAAGTTGTTTTGGACGTGCGGGCATATTACCACCCCCCCCCCCCATGTCCCATCAATGACGAGTGCTAATAAAGCACAAACTATTGGTGACTGGGTAAAGCCGAAGGGGGGGGGGGGCTTGGGGTGGGAATTTTAAACATCTAAAAGATTTCTGCTGCCGTTTTTCGTTTTTGTTTTATGCCCTCCTTCTCCGCTGAATGGTGTCTGGCGTGTCTTGGACTGAAATTCCTCCTCACACAAGATCCATGCGAATCAATTTTACATGCCCACAATTCTGGAGATCGCAGTAAAAAAATACAGATTTTTTGTGTGCGGGTTATTAATATCGAGAGTACAACTGCCGAAATCAGAATTTTCCGGTAGCAATCAGAACAGCTCCAGTCAGAACGGCTGTTCTACAGGGAGTGAATGCCAGTTGAACCAAAATGCCAGTTGAACCAGAATTCCAGTTAAACGTTCTACCAGAATATGCCAGTTGAATCAGAACTTGTCAGCTAATTCAATACAGCTAGCTGGAGGGCTAGCAAGTGAGCAAATTTTGTGTAACTTAAAATTAAACATAGCCGGCAGATTGCCGGAATAGCTGCGAAAGAATAGACCTGCGTGCCATATAATAGAGACAGAAAGAGATACAGATCTAAATTGAAAAAAATCGACGCCGCTCAAAAAACTTTGTAAAAAACATTCAGCGATAAGTTAATAAAGCTTGTTAAAATTCATTCCGCAGAAGCCTCTTATTAAGGACCCTTACTGTACATATGAGTTCATTTGACCTTAATCAAATTCAAACTAAGCTTAAGTTTTTAAAGTCATTTTATTGAGGGAGGTAAGTCACGTATGATCAAAATCTAATCACGCAAATAACCTAAAAACTTTTGCTAGAGCGAGTGAGAAATGACGTCACGCGCGCAAATGCCGTTAGTGAGAGGAAGAAGTCATTCAGAAAATTTGACTTCAGCTTTGCTGTGTGAACAAATGTAAAACGAAAAAAGAGCGTCAGACGACGAAACAAAAAAACCAAGAGCACCGCAATATAGCTACGCTCAGATTACAGCTTCGCAGCTATAATAAAAAAAAAATCAACAAAACCTGATACTGATGAACGATCAATTCTTTCATTGAAGCACAAACTATTTTCATTCGTCTTTCTCATCCGGTTTTTCGGAGATGAATTTAGAAAATGTCGAATTTTCCCCTGCCAGAATTTGTCGATTTTTCGCTGTGCAGTGCAACGACAGAATGAAAATTTTCACTGATGATAGAAACGGAATTCCTTATCAGTAGGCTGAAGAACGATTAAACTAAACATATGAAAAGTATATTAAGAAAAACAAAAAAATGATTAAATACTCAGGCTTACACAGAGTTCCAAGAAAGCTGAATGGCCAGGAGGCAAACTTGCCCTTGTAAGAGCTGTCTCTCTGTTTTGTTCTGTTTATTTTTTCAAAATTAAAGACTAGCATTTTGGATCAAGGAAGAATTTCTGGAAATACGGATCTGAGGCCAGGCAGCTGGCTAACGCTTTCAAACATATTTCGGCATTCAATGGAGCGGCTCCGCATAAAAATGAATGAATATCTACTTTTCAACTCTAAGCTGGTGGAGAGCTAACTGCGGTAGATGCATACTTAAGCAGCACATTCTTCCGATATGTGACAACTAAACAAAACTATCTGGACATCGGCCAGATTTTTCTCTGAAGATCATTCTTGAGGTTCAGAACTTAAACGGTTAGTTGCTAGGGTTAATTTGGAGTTGATTACTTTAAAAAATTAAATTTGAGTCCACTGAATTATCTGGACAACTGGATGATCATGATCGCATTCATGCGGCAATTCTGGTTGAAAAGAGATCAGTTGGTTTTGTCTGCGGCCATTTTTGCTGTTTAAAGATTCACTCAACGCTCCTCACACACAAAACACTTCTCTCGCTCAAAAACAATCAGTTCACGTAGCGATTTTATTACTCACTTTCGGTTTTAGGTAAAAACGACGTCTGAACAAATAGTCTTTCGGTATAAAAACATAGCCCGAAGAATTCGGGAAACGAATCGAAGATGTATTTGCCGAAAAGCAGCTTGTCGAATAACTAGTTTCTGATGGCAGTGAGCATCAAGCAAGAGAAACGACTATCTTAAAAGAAACAAAAAAGAAAATTTCACTATAAATTAATTTAAAAAAAAATCAATTATTTTCTCAATATGTACCAGTACAAATAAAAAGAAACAACCTTACTGAGACAATTTTATTGCTCACACAAATTTGGACAAATCAAAACAAGCACAAAAACTCTAACTTTGAAATAAAGCGAAAAACTCAGAATTTAAGAAAAACTAAGTTTCTTGCAATTTTTGCCAAAAGTCAAGAAAAAGCTAGGAACCAAAGAACCTGTATTCAATTTGCAATAGAAACTGCCTACGAGCATCATGTTTACATTCAGTCACTAGTAAAAGCAATAAAATACAATAATGGGACAAAAATCGGTTGAAATAGCATTAAAACCGGAGAGTTAATTCAAAAACCTTCAAATTAGCGTAAAACTCCCTTTAATTACTCAATCTCTTTGACGCGCCAGCAAAACAAATGGAAAATTACAACTTAAATTGGAGATAAACTTTCAGACAATATAGAAGTTTCAAAAACAAAAAGCAGCTCTAAGAAGCCAAACGCAAACGCATAACGAAAATTTTTAAGCCTAAATTTCTCGCTGTTTCAAAGAAAGCATGAAGAAAAGAAACATTCCCGTCTCTCCGCTCTTCAAATTTGTTCACTGAAACAACCTTTTTCAAACTTCATTCACTCCATGAACTTCCTTCCGGTTTTCTTTCTCGCTCACCTAAACATAACCGACTAAACGCCGGAAGAATTGCTCTTGAACGACTAGTGGGAGCTCTAATCAATTGCAGCCTTCTTCAGTCGGGGAGGGGAGCCTAAATGGGACTAAGAAGTTCAATAGTGGGCTTCAAATAGCCACAGAGGTTATCATATACCACTATTAAGATTTAAAGTAAAAAATGACACCAGTTTCGGCGCACTTTTCATTTGACTTTTTGTATTAAATTGCCGCCAATTGAGTTCAGCTGCTTGAAATTGTGATTGAGAGAGAATTTTAGATCACGTGAAATGCAAAAAGTCAAGGCGTAAAAGTCACTCGAAAAGTCAAAATTGTCAAGCGAAAATTGTCAAGCATAAAAAAAGACACTCACGTTTACAAAAATTGCTATCAACTACGTTCAAGAGCAATTAAAAAACATGCCCCGCAGATTGCCGGAAAATAGCCGCCGTTGATTCCCATAACTCTATTGGGATTGAAAGAAAAGAAAATATCAACAAAAATTGATTTTTGTATAAAATCATTTTAAAGTGTATAAAAACTTTTTTTTTACTCCTGTCACTCAGTGAGAGGCTACAGGGTCTAGTATCAATACCAATAAGCATTATAGATAGTAACTAAAACTTATGAGAACAAAGTTCAAGTACCGGGCATCTAAAAATGGGCTTTATGGGTTTATCCCGTTTCTATTTCTGAATTTGATTTTTTTATACTGACTCTCTTCATTTTGAATTGCTTTGCTGAGCAGCTGCTGTTTAAAAGGACTTTCAGCAGAATGACAGAAGAGTGAAACTAGCCTAGAGATGTCAAAAAGATTTCACGCAAAATGTCGAAAAAGCGGCAAAATGGGTAAAGCAAAAAAAAGTTCGACGAAGTAAAAAAAATTAGGAGCGCTATAATAGCCGGCTAAGAAGATGAGGGCGGCTATTAAACAGAAAACCAATACTCCTCTTCGAGTCGTAAAAACCAAGAACACCGCAATATAGCTACGCTCAGCTTAGAGCCATAAAAACGACTCAAAAACTTTAAGATTTAATCGATGGTAATTAAAAAATATCTTATATAAGGAGAATAAATTTCTAATGGGATGACCGATTTAAATAAATTAAATTCTAAAATTAGATATTGTTGCAAATTTAGTTCTAGAATTAGGATAAGCTAGCTGCAATTATGCTATCATGGGGGCAACGAACAGTCCAGTTTACAGTCTCAAGTCAACAGTCGTCAGTCCTAAAGTCGCATCCATTTGAACATGTGGAGATACCATTTCAAGAGGTGGTTCTTTCGCATGATAGTGGAACCCAGTCTGTTTGCATTCACCCAGCACTGCTAGGCCAGGAGGTGTGATTGAAAAGGACTGATACCTGAAAAGCACATGAGCTTTCACAAATGCAGTCTAGCGCATTATGAAACATACCCGGCAGATTGCCGGAAAATAGCCGCCATTGATTCCCATAACACCAATTGGGATTGAAGGAACAGAACAACCATGATAAAAATTGACTGTTGAAAAAATCTACTTTCCAAGTGTTAACTATTTCGATCGATTTTGTAGTTAGACATAATCCTGTTTCTTAATGAGAGAATGCAGAGTGTAGTATCAATACCAAAACGCATTAGAGATGTTAATCAAGACTTATAAGAGCAAAGTTCAAGAAGCGGTAATTCTGTACATTTTAGATTGTTTTGCTGAACAAATGCTGCTTAAAACCATTTTGAGCCGAATGAACAAAGCACGAAACCATCCTAGAGAAGTCAAAAATTCATGCAATATGTATAAAAGGCGGCAAAATAAGGTAAAGCGAAACAAATTTTGATTCACTTAAAAAACATAGCCCGAAGAATTCTGGAAACGTCCCAAAGTCAAATCCTCCGAAAAAATTGGCTTTTCAAACAGCTGATATCTCCTTGCAGAACAAATCAATGCCAAGAAAACAACAACCGTAAGTCAAACCACAAAAAATGCCACAATACATTAACATGAAAAATGAGGAGAATTTAACTTTTCATATAGTACAAGTACTCATAAAAACGAAAATCGTGCCTTCAGGTAATCAAAACTAATAACCTAACCACAAAATATCAGCCAAGATTTATTGAGCTCACAGACATCTTTGTCAAAAAGCGAAAAAAATGAGAAAATAGAGTGTAAAATCAAAAATCTTTCTTTTCAAATATCATAGACAGAGACAACTTTGTAGAAAAAGAAACTTGCATCCCTTAGAGTAAACCAATAAAATCATTAAAACAATATAATGGGCCAAAAATCGCAAAAAAAACACTAAATATTAGCAAAATAGCTGAGAAACGTTTAAATTATTAAACAAAAAAAATCACAGGAAAAATTCGTTTGAAATCCAACTAAGACCCAAAAATATTCGTAGCAAGTAATTATCAGTCAAAACGTCTAAACAGCATTTCGAGCAAAATTTCCGCGCCCACTGTCGATCGAAATCAATTGCAAACCAAATAAAAGTTCAAGAAAAAGGCTTAAAAAATCTAAGAAAAAGGATAGAATTATTAATTCTAAGCAACTGATAAAAGCTGAACTATAGGTATGCGAAAAATAATAAACTGATACATGCTAGAATGTGGATAATTGGATAATAAGGACAGAAACAAAAACATGAAAAACAGACTAGTTCTTGATTTTTCAAGGTTGAAATAAAAAAAATGAGGTTGACAATTACATTTCCTTATTTAGAACAAAATTAGATAGCTATCCTCATGAATAGATCAAAATGTAGAAACATAGTTCAAAGATTGGAAACAAAATATTTTGCAATAAAACTGTCAAAAAAATTTTTCACTGACAGTGCAAAAAAAAGACTGTAGTAAGTAAATCCAAAACAAAAGTGAGAAAAATTAGACAAAGAAGCTGCCATAGTCGGGCAAGCTTGTGTTCAATTCTATAAAACAAATTTCAAAGGTAGATTGGCATATGGACTGATTTTTGAAAATTTTTGGAATTTTTTTTAAAATCCGCCTTAAGATTCAGAAATGAAATAAATTTTAAAAAGCCAAAAATGAAATCAAAAATTAGACATATGTGCTCACTTAGACTTCAATACGCATTATTATATTCTCAAAAACACTCTGGTAGCAATTTCAGAGGTCCTTTTAATAATTAGGTCCTATTAATCGTTTTAAAAATTATTTCTACAAAAAGCTAAAAATTAAGCAAAAAAACTGGACCAATTGGACAAAAAACGGCTAAAAAAGTTATCTACATGGTGCATTGCGTTAAAAAAACACATTTCAAAGTCGAAAATTCATTGCTGATTGAAGCGCATGATTAAAAAGCTTCACTCGCTCATTAAAAAAATTAGTTCGCACGGCAATTTTACTCACTTTCGCTTTTAGGTCAAAACGCCGTCTGAACGAATAGTACTTCCAGTTAAAAACATACCCGGCAGATTGCCAAAAAAGTCGCCGTTGATTCCGATAACCACAATAGGGATTGAAAGAAGAGAAAAAATAATGGAAAAAAAGGTTTGTAGAAAAACAATTTTAAAGTGCAAATTATTTTGATGCCATCAATAGTTGAAAATTCTCCTGTTTCATAGTGAGACAATACAGGAGATAGTATCAACACCAGTAAGCATTAGAGATGGTAACTAGGACTTATAAGAACCAAGTTCGAGTACCGTGCATCCACAACTGGGCTCTATGGGTTTATCCCGTTTCCATTTCTGATTTCGTTTTTTGATACTGACTCTGTTCATTTTGAATTGTTTTGCTGAGCAACTGATGTCTAAAAACACAGAGAGAAGAGAGAGAATGAGAGAAGAGTGAAACTAGCCTAGAGAAGTCAAAAGTTGACTTCACGCATATGTTGAAAAAGCTGTGAACTAAGGTAAAGCGAAAAATTTTTATTCGACGAAGTAAAAAAACATAGCAGGACAAGTCCTGACGTATAATTCAAAGAATTTTCATTGACTAAACAAAAGACTAGACCTAGAACTGCCAAAAAAAATCAGAATAAAAAACGGAAAAAAATCAATGTCAAAATGCCGCATCTGATCAAAAAACCACTAGCGAGAAATGGAAATTTGGTTCAAACAAAAAACTAGGCCCAGAAAGATCTAAGAAAGGATTGGAAAAAACAATTTAGAACAAAAGCCAATCCAAAAAACTGAAAAAAACAGTAAATATTCAAGTGAAATTGCCGCATGTGAACAAAAACCACAAGAGAGAAAGCGAATTCTTGTTGAAACATCGATTTCTTACTCGGCTATAAAATTAGAGTGAAAAAATTTCACGCCGCAAAACCACTCGCTTTTTCGCTTCACTTCCTGTTTCGGCGTGACCAAAATCAGTACTCCAATTTGATATCAAAAATCATAAAAATGTGTGAACAGATCTTAAACATAATCAACTAAACGTCGGAAGAATTGCTCTCGAAGGACTAGTGGGAGCTCTAATCAATTGCAGCCTGCTTCAGTCGGGGGGAGGGAGGGGGAGCCTAAATGGGACTAAGAGGTTCAATAGTGGGCTTCAAATAACCACAGAGGTTATCATATACCACTATTAAGATTTAAAGTAAAAAATGACACCAGTTTCGGCGCACTTTTCATTTGATTTTTAGTATTAAATTGCCTCCAACTGAGTTCAACTGCTTGAAATGGTGATTGAGAGAGAATTTTAGATCACCCAAAACGCAAAAAGTCAGAGGCGTAAAAGTCATTCAAAAAGTCAATATTGTCAAGCGAAAATTTTGCATAAAAAGACACACACGTTTACAATCATTGCTATGAACTTCGTTCAAGAGCAATTAAAAAAACATAGCAGGACAAGTCCAAGTCCTGACGTACAATTCAAAGAATTTTCATTGACTAAACAAAAAACTAGACTTAGAACGGACTATGAGTGAATTGGGAAAACCAGTTCTAAAAATCAGAACATAGGCGCCAGATTGCCAGAATAGCTGCGAAAGAAAAGACCTGCGTGCCGTATAATAGAGATAGAAACAGATACAGATCTAATTTGAAAAATCGACGCGGCCGAAAAAACTAAGAAAAAAAGGTTCAGCGATTTAATACAGCTTGTTAAAATTCATTCAACAGAAGCCTATTAATAGGGATCATTACTGCACATATGAGATCCTTTGACACTAAACCAATTCAAATTAAACTTAAGTTTTAGTGCAACAGTCATTTTATTGAGAGAGGTAAGTCACGCATGATCAAAATCTAATCAAACAACCTGAAAACTTTTGCTAGAGAGAGTGAGAAATGACGTCACGCGCGCAAATGCCGTTAGTTAGAGGAAGAAGTCATTCAGAAAATTTGACTTTTTCAGCTTTGCTGTGTTAACAAATGTAAAACGAAAGAGAGCGTCAGACGAAGAAACAAAACAACCAAGAGCACCGCAATATAGCTCCGCTCAGCTTACAGCTTTGGAGCTGAAATAAAGAAAATATAGAAAAAACAGAAAATCGATGTCAAAATGCGTCATGTGAACAAAAAACCACAAGCGAGAAAAGGAAATTTGGTTCAAACAAAAAACCAAGCGTAGAATGAACTATGTATGTATTGCAAAAACCATTTAGAGAAAAATCGAAAAAATCCGGCAAAAACCGATCCAAAAAATCGAAAAACAGAAATAATCAAAGTGAAAATGCCGCATGTGAACAACATAGCTGGCAGATTGCCAGAAAATAGCCGCAATAGATTCGTAGATCGGCAGTCTAAGAAAAACAGTAAAAAAAGACAGACCAAAGAAATTGGTCTTTTCATTGAAGGCTGATCTGTTATATTTTGATTTAAAAAATCTGTATAAGTTATTGCTGCCTCTATTAGCTGATCTCAAATAACCTTCATTTAGAGTGACACAAACCCATTTGACCTTATCTCTTTGAATTAAAGTAAATAAAAGTCAATTTCAAAGTGAGGAAATCATTTTTGAGAATGAGGTAAGTCAAGTGTGACCAAAAATTTAATCACGCGCATGAACAAAAAAACTCGCTCCACTAAGAGCGAAAAATGACGTCACACATGCTATTCAGTTGAAGTTGCATGAACGAATGAACAAAAAGTGGCTGTGACGTCATGGTCGTAACAAAAATCATGACGAAATAACAAAACATAGCAGGACAAGTCCTGACGTACAATTCAAAGAATTTTCATTGACTAAACAGAAAACTGGACCTAGAAAGGACTATGAATGGATTGGGAAAACCATTTAGAAAAAATCCGATTAAAAAAAACGAAAAAACAGAAAAAATCAAAGCGAAATTGCCGCATGTGAACAAAAAACCACTAGCAAGAAAGCGAATTTTTGTTCAAACACCGTTTTCTCACTCTACTTTAACTTTGGAGCGAAACAATTTTACGCCGTAAAACCACTCGCTTTTTCGCTCCACTTTCTGTTTCGGCGTGACCAAAATCACTACTCCAATTTGACTTCAAAAATCATGAAAATGTGTGGACAGATCTTAAAAAAAGACAACGCCCCAATACAATTCAAATTCTTTGAATTCTAAAAAAAACCCCAAGAGAAGGCCAATAATAGCCCCAGCTATCGCTGTGCGGCTATTAAAAAAAACCACTAGCGAGAAAGCGAAATTTTGTTCAAACACCGTTTTCTCTCTACTTTAAAATTAGAGCGAAAAAAATTTACGCCGCAAAACCACTCGCTTTTTCGCTCCATTTCCTGTTTCGGCGTGACCAAAATCACTAATTCAATTTGACTTCAAAAATCACGATCAGATCTTGAAAAAAAAGACAGCGCCCTAATACAATTCAAATTCTTTGAATTGTAAAAAAAATAGAAGCGCTATAATAGCCGGCTGAGAAGCTGAGGCGGCTATTAAAAAACTTCTTAACCAAGAATAGGGGCGCTATAGCCGGTTCAGAAGTTGAGGGCGGCTATTAAAAACAATGAAGTGCAAAATCGCATAAAAAGGCCAACGGGGCTCAAATTTGCTTAAAAAAATGGTTTGAGATCAATTAATCAGAACTGTATCAATATCGATATTTACTGTTGATATCTGGGGGCGTAAACTATAGCGATTGATTCAGGCAACATGCTCTGATAGCTGAAGTGTGTGTGCAGGTCCACACTGGATAGGAATGCTGACTGGGATGGGTGTGTGTGAATCCAGCCAAGAGTTATGACGTCATGTTTCTCTAGCACTTCGAACAGCTCCTCCTCATGGGATGTGAGGCAGGAGTCAGAGGTTCCCGACTGTTTCGGGAGAACCACAACTGTCACTGTGAACTGATTGTTGCTCTGAAGAAAACATGAATCATCCCCTAGAGGCGTCGGAATCGACTGACAACAAAATAAGTGATTAAGAGACGAACGCATTTTGACGGGTCGAGATTCGATTTACAGGTGCATGCCTAGGTAATGACTTTTTCTTTTGATTGAAACTTCAATTTAAAAATACTATTTTGGAGCTATTTCGCGTAGCTGGTCATATAGAGGTCATAAAAGTGGCCAATGCTTGAAAATCAAGTATCAGCCAACGAACTATTTATATTTACGAGGTGATCGGCGAAGAGCAAAAAAGATAAAGTAAAACCGAGTTGGAACAAAACGCAGATTAGGTAGTTTTCAAAATTTTTTTTAGAACTACTAAACGAATAAAAACGAGGAGACTTTCTATGAGAAATCAAAACCTGAGATATGCATGTTTTCAACACAAAATATAGGCTGCAGATGGCCCCAAAAATAGCCGCCACTGATTTCCATAATCCCGGTTTAAATTTTAAACAGTTTTGTTGTCATTTGGGAGTTGGACACTCAAGTTTCTAAGTTAGCATTCTTAATTCGTCAAAGCATTAGAGATGGTAACAAACATCAGTCTTATAGGTTTATCCCGTTTCTAATTTTGATTTCGTTTTTATGAGTTCGTTCATTTTAGAATGCTTTGCTGGGCAACTGCTGTTTAAAAGCACATTGAGTAGAATGAGCGCAGAAAACTAGCCTAGAGAAGTTAAAAAGATTTCACGCAAATATCGAAAACTTTTTCAAACTTCATTTCGCTCCATAAAGCTGTATCATTGAATAAACATTTTTTTCTCTGCTCTTCAATTGGTTCAACCATTTGACCTAAACACTTGATTTTACATCCTTGATACTATAACCGACTAACGTCGGGTGAATTGCTTTCAAACAAACGTCGAGCGGTTGGCTTCAGCAGTACCCAGCTGGGCCTCAAAGATGTTTGCCTTTAGGTGGGGGAGGGGTGGAATGTGGTGTCCAGCAATTGAGGGGGGTAAAGCTATTAGGAGGTAGGATTTCCAGGGCTGGACGATAAGCGGGTCAAAACCGCCGAGTAGAGAGGGAGGAAGAAGATGATGAGGATGAGGAGGAGGAGGAGGAGGAGGAGGAGGAGGAGGAGGAGGAGGAGGAGAAGGAGGAGGAGGAGGAGGAGGAGGAGGAGGAGGAGGAGGAGGAGGAGGAGGAGGAGGCGGAGTGTCCTGGGGGTGCGTGAGGGGGGTTGACTAATTAGGAGAGCGCCTGAATAATAGCTGTTGAGAGGCTGACGGCGGCTTTTAATCAAATTTTTCAAAAACAGGGTCGTTACAATATCCGGCTGAAAAAGCGGCGGCTATTAAGAAAAGCAAAATAATTAACTGAACTTAGCCAATTTTATATATCAATATATCAATCAATATCAATTGAATCAAAAATCACCAAAACCAAAAAAAGTCTAATTGGTTTTGGAACAAAACTCAGACAGTAAAGAATTCGGAAAAAATAATCCGCTAAAATGGCAACGAAACCAACTAAAAAGCTCCTAAAAAGGCAAAATCACCAATATAGCTCAAAATTGAGTCTAAAAGTATTTGTGATTGAGATGGTCAAAGGCTCCAAAATGTACAGTTACTTATTATTATGGTTAGAAAATCTATGTGACCCAAAAAAGTTAAAACCAAACAAACAGCTTCGAAAAAGCCACAGGTGAACGAAATTCGTGCTCGCGTAGCATTTTTTTTTACTTTTTACAACTACCTTTCTGTCCAAAAAGCCGCATGATTGAAAAAACGCTCTTTTTTCTCTGCTCTTCAACTCGTTCAGATGTTTGACCCAAACAATGAGTTTTCCTTACGACATTGATTTTTACATCCTGTTTAAAATGAACTTCAAAAAATTATTGATCAAAAAGATGCTCCATAAGTACGGCTTTTCAAGTCCTAAAAATTAGGAACGCTCAAATAGCCAGCTTAGAAAATGAGGCCGGGTGTTAAAGATATCCGACAAATGTGGGACTAACTGCTGTCTCGACTGGAGGGGGGGGGGGGGGGGCTGCGGAATTCAGACTACGACCTTAACCAATACGCAATCCTGGCTTTGTTGCTATCAGTGCGCACGCACAATTCAAATACTCGCTTACAATCCGCCTCCTTCCTAGCAGAATTTAGTTTCTAATGAAAGCAATTTCGAAAGAAACGTCAAGCGTGGAAAAGTCACTTGAGAAGTCAGAACGCTTAAGAGAGCAAAGAAAGCTTAAGAGAGCAATGAAATTTTCCAGAAAACGGTCAAGCTAAAATTTTGCATAAAAACACGTTTAACAAAGTGAGGGAGGGGTGACTTGGGGGGAGGGGGTCTGATGTGGGGGATTAAGATTAAGGAACCGCCCATCAGACCATGAGCTTGTCTCCTCAACAGTTCCGAAGAATCGCATAGTTAGAGACTAGTAAGGCGTGAGGCTCTTCACCTGTTTATCCCGGTTCGATGACAAAAAGTCACATTTGCGAGATAAAAAATCTAAGCAAGAACTCGCATTAAAAGACCACATTACTTACATAATTTGAACCGTCTCCGTTTGAGACCAATTTATCAAAATCACATTCAAGAACGAACAACTTTTGCGTGAAGCCAAATAACACACCGAAACCTATCTTGAGTGGGTCGAAAAGGGGGGCAAATTCTGTCGCACGACAACTCTTATGTCAACATATCTAAAAACACCAATTTCACTAACTCACCATTTTTCCACAAAGAACTCCACAAGTCTCGATGTTTCGGTCTGTATTCCTCTCTGCCAATGAAGCAAACTTCTCTCTGAGTATCGCTGGTACAAATAGAGGTCGCAAGTTCGAAGCGCTGATTGCATTGCTAGAGATAGAGTTAAAAAGACTCGAAGAACTATTGTTGGAGTTGTTTGTGGTGGATTTATTATTGAATGATGAGTCTTTGCCATGACGTTGAGGTTCTGGAACTTGATTAGCCTCTGATAGAGCCCTTTTTCTCTCAGCCTCCTGAAAATCTTGGCTGATAATATAATCATATAGGAGGAATTTCACATATAGGAACTGACAAATCACTTGTCTTGTATTGATAACGAACTAAATCTGTTTGCGGAATCACGCGACACAAGTTCATCTCGATACAAGGTCATCTCCCTTAATTAAGACATCAACATGGCTGCAGAACAACCCACAGAATCCGGTCTTCTATTTTGGTCACATTCCTAAGTATATAAGTTAAGCTTCATAGAGAGAACAAAACAAATCCATGAATTGCAGGAAATCAATATAGCGTCTATTTTCCTTAGAGAACGCTTTCGGAAATTTAGGTCCAATTAAACCGCAGGTTAAAAAATACAGAATTTATCCTTACTTTGTGTGTACGTAAATAATGCAGAAAGACTAGTAGAGAATAATCATACTCTCAAGTCAAAAGAATTTGAATTACAAAACAGAAACATAACCGACTAACGTCGGGCGAATTGCTCTCAAACGACCGCCGGGCGGTTGTCAGCACCTAGCCACTGTTTAGTGAGGTTAGCTTTCGCTTGATTGAAGAGGCGTGAGGCTAGGGTAATAGACGATATTATCACGCCACATAACAGCCGCTGAAGTCAACAAAAGAGTTAAGGAGAGAGAGAGAGTTCGAGGTAAAACGTGAGCGAGAAAGAGAAGGAAAGAAACGCCAACCAACACACACACACAGAGAAAGAGAGAGCTAGAAATTTTTTCCATGAGATTCTAGCCTTGTTAGTAACTAAATCATATAAAAAACTGAAAGTGCAAAATTCAGAAGAAAACTTTCCACATTTCGCAGTGACGAAAATGTTCAAAGAACATTTTTTGCCTCTGGATTTTTGTCATGTAACTCATCTGCAAGACTTAAAAAGCTTCGTTGGCCAGTATCAATCGTTAAACTCGAAAAAGGACTCAAAAACTGCAAATAAAATGACAAAAATTTCAAAAAAAAATTGAAAAAATCATAAGTTTTATTAAAAAATCGATAAAATTTGTGATATTAAAAAGTTCAAAACTATTCTATCGCAATAAAAATTGTTCAGTAACCTATTATCAAAGCCTATACGAGGTTTCTTGGGGCTGGAAGAACTGAGATAATGACAAATTTTGAAAAATTTGAAAAAAAATTCAAGTTTTATCCAACAATTGCTAAAAATCGTGATGTTCAAATGTTGAAAAACATTCTGTTACCACTAGAAACTATGCAGCAACGTATTATTAAACCCTTCAGGAGGTTGTCTGAACCCTGAGGCTGAAAAATCTTGAATAATGAAAATATATGTCAAAAAATTTTAAAAATATAGCAATTTTTGTCAAAAAAATGCTAAAATTCGTGATGCTTAAATATTGAAAATGATTCCATTACTTCTAGAAACTACATAGTAACCTATTATTAAACCCTCGAGGAAGTTCCTTGGCTTTTGAGGCTGGATAAACCTAAAAAACGACAAAAACTTTCAAAAACATTGAAAAAATTTGCAAAATTTATCAAAAAAATGCAAAAAAATTCGCAGTGTTGAAATGTTGAAACCATTCTATTACCACTAGAAACTAGTCAATAACCTATTATCAAATCCTAGAGTGGATTCCTTGACACCTAGGACTGAAAAAACTTAAAAAACTGACAAAAATTTTCAAAAATCTTGAAAAAAATTGTGAAAATTAGTATAAATTTGCGTTTTTAGCTAGCGGTTGTTCGTCAGTAGCTAGCCACGGGTGGGGGGGCGGTTCTTCAACCTCTAAGAACCGCTGTTCACACCATAAGTATAAGACTCCAAAACTGTTTGAGCTGAAACAGAGCTAAAAGGCTCTAAGAGCACTTAATGCCCGCTGGGCGCTGCCTGTTTATCCCGTTTTTGAGGACGAAAAGTCAAAAGCGTCAGACGAAAAATTGGTCAAGCGAAAAATCGCATAAAAAAAAGACCGACAGGACTAATATAATTGCTACAAACTTCGTTTGAGAGCAATTAATTACTCCACGACTATTCAATGCAGTTGAAAAGTTTCTTACTAATATACAGAATTCGGATTCATAGTGAGTTGGATCTTTTTAACGTTTTCCATTTTTCGCAGAAGGGGTATTATTGAATAGAAAAAGTTAATGACCAATCAGACGAGAGTACTAACTTCTCACTCATGCGCATAACATTTAAAAACACAAATATAATTAATTAAGTCACGCTATGACCACTAACCCAATCGGACAACAAAGCAAAGAAATTCCAACTGGGGGACTTCGCGGACTGGACGCGATAATCGGCCCCGGATTTCGGGATTACATCCCACATAGCATGAGAGGCATGGTCAAGAACAGCGGTCTGATCAGCAGTATCAAGAACAGCGGTATCGCTCTTAATTCAACAATCGATTATTAAAACCGTACCTTAATACTAATTGTACATGTTTATGAAGAGATTCTTAACTCAGTACCAAGAAAGGGAGGGGGCGAGATTTTCTAAAACATTTGAGCTGCATAACGCTGCAAGCAAATTGACGTACCATGAAAACCACTCAAATTTGAGAAAAATGAACAAGAGACTATAGCATTATCAAGGTGGAATGTTGTGGCTTTTCACACCAAACAAACATATTTTGTTACGCCATAACTAATTTAATACGCAAAACAAAAGAAGCGCGGAGGGAGATCAACAAGGGAAAAGATTTCAAATTAATTGCTCTAGTTCAAAACGTAAGTGTAACAACCAAATCTTTTCAAAAACGTCAACCAATATGACAACTTTTTTGAACAACTCTGACAACTTTGTACAACGACTCTGTTCAAATAGTTACTTCTTCAGTCGCAAAACTACCTATGTCAAAAGATAACCCAATTTCGTTATCTCAGGACAGCAGAAGGATTACTCCGGCGAGCATACGTTTTTGGCTTCTGTGGCCAACACAGGCGATACCTCGTCATTTTTTATGACCTTGTTTCTTTTCTCAATAAAAAACGATGATATCATTACAGTGGATGATGACGAAAAAAAATCAATCTCTTCCTCACTCATTGTGACGCATGATGCAGCCAACTTCAGCAATACAACCAACGTTAACAATTTAGAGAAGGAATTAAGGCTCCGCTAAGCAACACGAAATGTGAAAGAAGCATTGTTTGATTTCGAACTTTTTAAAGAAAGATATTAGTAACGATAAGATATATAGCATAATATAGCCTTCTTATGGGCTTGTTGACTTCATTATCAACAAATTCTATAAAATGATTAAATTTTATGAATAATACATAATGAATTTTGCTTAATTTATGAACAATATGAGCTCGATTTCAGTAATCAATTCAGTCGAAAAAAAAGCATTCAGAAGAAATTGAAATCATTTTTCGGCAGAGCCGTCAAAAATTGGTTCATACGATACGCATAAGTATAGCTACAGCACGAGGATAATTAAATTTGGAGTAAAATTTGGAGTAAAATTTGGAGTAAATGTCAAGCTTTTTACTTTGAACACAAGGTTCTTCGTGTTTCATTTTCAAATTAACGAGATTATTCTCAATTAATCCAATAGGTAATGCAAAACAAGAGTTATTATAGAAAACGAGTTTTAAGTCAAAACCCCTCAGAAATCCCTCAATGTATACCATTCAGATTAGAATAACGATAATTTTCATTATTTCAGTTAATAATTTGAAATTCATCCAGAACTTTCAATATATATCGACAAAAGCTTCGATGATGACCTGAGTCATGTGCTCATAATAGGTCGTATAATAAAAAAAACATAACGTCGGGCGAATTTCTCTCAAACGACCTGCAAGCGGTTGGCTTTGTCAGGAGCTAGCTAAGGGAGGATAGCTGAAGCTTAATTGAAGAGGTGGACGGGTAGAGCGCGGGCCAGGGTAAGCGTAATGGGAGTGAAGTGAGAGAACGAGTTTGGGAAAACAAACTCTTAAGAATCGCACTGAATTGACGCCTTCTGTTGTAGATGTCGCACAGAAATGCATTTCGCAGGTAAAATTCTTTTGGTGCGGCGACCTTTTTGCGTGTACGCCATGGTGAATCACATGCACTCCCCGGGTTAGGTGCCAGGACAGGCACCGTAAAAATCGGGGAAAGCGGCAAGGGAGCGGATTATTCTGTGCAGTGCGGTCGCGTTGGACCGATGATGTTAAGTCCAGCCAGTTAGCTACCTCTACTGATCTTTCCAACAGGTCAATCACTTGCAGATCCGTGGTCTTACTGCAACTGAATATGTGGTAACGTCATGTGGAGCTACATCACATTTGGGACAGCTGTTATCAGCATTGTTACCGATCCTACTGAAGAACGTTTAGCAGGGGGCAGTATCCAGTTCGCGGTTGTGCTAATTGTATACGTGCAGTTCGTGGCAGTTCTTCTTCCTCAGCTATCTTGGGTGGAGGTGTGCATAGTTGCTTGCTGTCTTTGTTCAACTGAGTATGGACTATGAGTGTTTGTCGGTGGATACTTTTGAGTTCATTTTCGTATTCTTTGCGATTTAATTGCTCTTTATTGCTTGTGTGTCGTTTCTTGCGGTCCCTATAAGTATCACTTAGTGTCGGTCTTATGGAACACAAGCTGGTTGAGGAAGTTGTTTTATAATCAGCATGGTGGCTCTGATGAATGCTGGCAAGAAATTGCTCTGCTAACATTTCTGTGTGCCCGTTAACAGGCAGCATTTCACCCTAATTGTATAGGTCATTGATGTCAGACTTTTTTTTACAAAGCCAGTCAATGTGCCAAGAGCCATGTTTTGTTGTGTTTGCAGGTGGTGCCAGTTTGTATTGCTGATTGTGGAAGCCCAAATGGAAGCACCGTAGTTCAGGACGCTCCGACCAATAGCATTGTGAGTCACTGAGAGTGTCTCTTTTGCGCAGCCCCAAACGCAACCACCAATCTTTTTCAGCATGTTATTGCGCTTTTGCAGTTTCTCTTTGGTGATTATTACATTTTCTCCAAGATTGAGCATACGATCGATGGTGACACCAATTAATTTGACATTGGACTTCACTGGTATTGGTGAATTGCTGATAGTGAGGTGGGGGTCAAACTTGGCATCATTGCTCCAGGTTGTGAACACAGTTGCACTTAATTTCTCAGCTGAGAACTTAAGTTTTCTTGATTCTAGCTAGTCGTTTAAAATAATTAGGAAGGGAGTTATCTTGTCACGTAATTCCTGTGGGTGAGATGTAGTTAAAGTTACGAGGGACGTGAGGCTGGGATTGCCTGATCCAAAGCAAGATTAAATTTCTGTTAAATTATCGAAAAAAATCGAAAATTGGTTTTGTTGGGCTCTTCATTCTCAAAGCAGCAACCAACCTCCTCCTAATAAACATACCCGGCAGATTGCCGGAAAATAGCCGCCGTTGATTCCCATAACTCTATTGGGATTGGAAAAGAAAATATCAACAAAAATTGATTTTTGTATAAAAACATTTTTAAGTGAGATTTATTTTGATGTCATTTCGCAATTGAACATACTCCTGTCTCTCAGTGAGAGGCTACAGGGTCTAGTATCAATACCAATAAGCATTATAGATAGTAACTAAAACTTATGAGAACAAAATTCAAGTACCGGGCGTCTAAAAATGAGCTTTATGGGTTTATCCCGTTTCTATTTCTGACTTTGATTTTTTTTATACTGACTCTCTTCATTTTGAATTGTTTTGCTGAGCAGCTGCTGTTTAGAAGGACTTTGAGCAGAATGACAGAAGAGTGAAACTAGCCTAGAGAAGTCAAAAAGATTTCACGCAAATGTCGAAAAAGCGGCAAAATGGTAAAGCGAAAAAAAGTTTGACGAAGTAAAAAAAAAATACGAGCGCAATAATAGCCGGCTGAGAAGATGAGGGCGGCTATTAATAACGTGACTGTGTAATTTCCAGCTGAAATCGAATGAAGAGGCCAAATTTAACAATACTTCCCAAAAAGTGCCCTCTCACCAGTACCTATCCATCTATCCATAAAAGCGAAAAACCTGGATCACCCACAAACAAAAAAAGTTGATCACAGACACATTTGTGCAAAATATCTTCTATTTTGCAGTTGAAGTCAATTGTTAGCTTAACTTTTTGAATGCGACATCTTTGCATAAATTTTCTCACTAAAATTTTGCCTGATTTACTCCAGGTCACATATTTGCCGTTAATTCAAACTAGCATAGTTTTTGTACGGCAATTGAATAGCGTCTGCGCAAATTGAGAGCGAACTATTTATCCGTTTTTGCAATGCTTATTTCAATTCAACAGATAAGAAAGCCATTATATAGTGCCAATTCAAGTTTTCCTATACTTTCCTATTGATTTAAATGTAGGCCAAAACCATTATTTTAATTATTGATTTAGGATTTTAGTTCGCCTTCTAAACACGGTCACATAATTCAAGCACGCACGAAAAAGTCCTCTATCAATCCAAAATCGCAAAAGGCATCAACAATTACTTCAGGAAAACAAAACAAAGCAACCAGCTCTTTCCAATTTAAAACAAACCACGCTAAGTTAATCTGGAAATTTTAATTGGCTTCTGAAAGAAACAATACCTCTTTTAACAACCACAATTAAATTTTTTACATTTACCAATTTCATATCTTTGTGTTCTTTTCGAATCGAAAATCAATGTAAAGGTCGATACTTCGGCGCTCTTATTTTGCTTTAATTCTCGTATTTTCACACAATTCTTACCAATATTCAGTGATTAAAAACAAATACAAAACGATCTTACACACAGCTTTGAAATTCAGCTCCTCAAATTAAACATATTGATTCGAAGTTCAATTCAAGTCACACAGCAAAAGCTGAATTGTTCTAAGTTTCATAACTTGAGTTTGAGACACAAAACTCACCACACAGTCGCATAAGCGTTCAATCTTTCTTCAAAATGCATTTAAACATTGAACATCATCATTTGTGTTTGATTATTCAGGCGGTTTTATTTCTTACAGTTGTCGTAGGTCACACAAAGGGCCAAACTAACCCTGGAGCAGCAAAATTCGACACTGTGGAATTTTGGGAGCAAAATAACGCAGATGAAATCGAAGAAGTTCAGAATATTGTTACGAGGAATTGGCAGGCTAAGAATGTTATCCTGTTTATAGGAGATGGTTTTGGACTTTCCGAGTTTGTGGCTTCCAGAATATATCAAGGTTTTTAATTTTTATCATTATCACAATTTTCATCTTTGGCACCCACCATAGTTAAGATAGACCGAAAAAACAATGTTCTTAAATTTTTTTGAATCTGAAACATGTAAATTAAAAAAACCACTTGGTTAATTTTACATGTTATAAATTTATTAATCAAACATTATTATTTTCTAATTCATAACAAACTAAGGTTCGGTTTTCTTAAAATAGTTTAATAAAAAATATGTTTGAATCCTGCAACCCTTCTCTCTAAATATGCTTTTTATCAGCAACAACCAAAAATTGCGAATTTTAAAATCAAAATACTTTCTGGAATGTTTCATTTGTATAGAAATTTTAGACAATTTTAAATTTGATCTAAAAACAAGGGGCATTGCTTCAAAGGGCATGGGATATTAGGTCAGGCTCGATTAGGCGAACACGTTTTTTTATAGTTTTGTTGAAACTAGGCGAATACCAATTGAAACACTTAATGAGGTACTTCAAAATCCCCTTTACGCTATAAAGTCCCTACTGCGTCCCTAAAAATGTCTACATGATAATAGTTTATAAAAAAGATCATAATATAATCTTCTTAATATTCAGAATTTCATTTCATTTTACGTTCATCCAGCATGCATGCTAACATTTTTCTCGAATTTTCCTGCGTCCCATAACTAAACTATTTAGGATAAAGCAATGAAATATTTAATCATGTTTGCCAATCTAGTCTCCGTATTTTTGTCAATCATGTTTGCACGAATGTTACCAAGGAGTAAAAATGGTGCATTAACTTGTGCTTTGCTTACTCATTTTGATGTAAAGACAATTGCTAGGGACTTATAAGCACTATATCGAGGATTCTGAAGTACCGCATTTAGTGTTTAAATTAGCATTACCCTGATGTCCACGAAGCTTTTGTTCAAAACTTTTAAGTTCAAAACTTTTAGTTCAAAACTCTCCTAATGAATACAAAAATGCGTTTGCCTAATATCACCTTCAGAATTTAACCTCCTACACTCGTTGCGAGGCTGATTAGTAGACAGACATCGTTCTCTTTTCCGATGACTCGACATTTTATAAGTAAATTTTTAATTGAGGCATCAAGAGAACATCATTCAAATGGTTGATTTGTAATAATCTAATTAAATTATTACGCGAACCACACAAATCTTCGACAAAAATTCTAAGTGAATTGCAACAAAAAAAAGAATGAAAAAAGATGCTGGGCCACTGAAAAATTTATCAAGTCAATGGTAATAATAAAAACTTAATAAAGTTGAAAATTAATCTAAGCATGAGTTTGAACAGAGACTTGTCTAAGTCTCAGCTCAAACTCGTGCTTAGATTAATTTTGCAAACGCTTTGTGTAGTTCATAGTCAATTAAAACGGTGTCCCGCGTTTTCACCCCTATTCATTTAACCCCCTATCATTTAACCTCGATTTATTCACCCCTATTCATTTAACCCCGATTTATTCACCCCTGTATCATTTAACCCCTCTATCTTTTAACCCCTCCATCATTTCACCCAGATTTTTATCTTTCTATAAAATAAGGATTATTAAATTAGCAATATGACCATTTAGCCATGCCTCGCGGGCCATGGCCACTCCTCAGCGGCCCGAGCGACTTGATATGAAACTATCACAACCGTACGTGGGATTAATTTATCCACTTAATTATGAAACATGCCTTTAATGTCGACTGCTAATTGGCGGGTTGAAATGATAGAGGGGTGGAATGAGAGAGGGGTTAAATGATAGAGGGGATAAATGATGTGATGTTAAAATATGCAGGGTTAAATGAATCGCCTCAACCTCTAAGAACCGCCCTTCACACCATAAGTATAAATATAAGTCTCCAAAACAGTTTGAGCTGAAACAGAGCTGAAAGGCTCTAAGAGCACTTAATGCCCGCTGGGCGCTACCTGTTTATCCCGTTTTTGAGGACGAAGTCAAAAGCGTCAGACGAAAAATCGGTCAAGCGAAAAATCGCATAAAAAACAT